>NC_090195.1:17450624-17730624 GCF_024679245.1 Pseudorasbora parva | reverse complement strand
CTGACAGATAATAAGATCATCTATTTGCAAAGCGAATTATGAGTTGTGTATATTCGGCGCCTTATGACATCACCGTTTTAATATACGGAGAAACAGACTAAAGCAACAAGTCTCGCTCATGCAGCTCGTGATGGGGGGGGGGGGGGGAGAGGGAGAGACTCGGGGCACTCGCTTTTGGCACTGTGCCCACTCTGAATGAAATAGAGCAAGGGGTTGGCACGAAGAACATTAAGATTTCCCAAACCTCACTAATAAACTGCCTACAGTTCACAGGATGAGGCAACACGGCGGCTTGTAAAATCAAGGGGGCAAAGTCATTAGTAGTATCAGTGGGAAGTGAGCAAACGTGCATTTTATTAGGCTATAGGCTTCGTGCAGTCTTTGCAAGTGGTGAGTGGACAAATAGCTTTCACGAGTCAACGTTAAACGCATTGCCAAAGCAAATAGGATTATTGTGGGTTGAGACTTAGCATAAATGAGGTGTTCGTTTGCTTCGAAGATTCACAGTCGTCTTCACAGAATCTTGATGGGGATCGTGGAAATTAATTACATTTTTTAGACAATATCAAATATTTAAATAAGCCATCTGCGTTTGTGTAGCCTAAACGAATTGTCTAATCTCGACAAAATTGCCCGAAGAGATAAAATGTGTACGTAAGGCTTTGTATCAAAACTGACAATTAACGTTTCCACTTTCCACGCATGCACATTTCGGTTGGCTATAGGCTACCTTTATTCATAGCAACTTGTCAAAGTAGCCTACGAAGAACTAGACGTGTTTAGTCGCACTCGATCATCTGCATTTTGTCCATTCGATATACTATGATGCTCGTGTGGTCATGGTGGCATATGCATTTACATGATTTTTTCTTCAAGAACAAAACAAAACGAAACTTCCCTCTCGCGTTTCTTAAAGGAGACGTAACCATTAGTCCTCCCCACCCACATCACAATGCAGCCAACTTTCTTTATCTTTACACCGATGATCGACAGTCCTGTCATCTTATGCTGTTGCGAGGTTGACTCTTTTGCCCTCACGAGTGATGTCCTGACAGCTGTTCTGATGTAAAAATAAATATATATATATTTTTAAAAGCAGTGTTTTCTTCTTTATTTAATTTTATTTGTACAGGGAATTAATTATGATGGCATTTATTGAATGTATTTTCTAAGACACATTTTATAGCAATGACAGCCAACCTCCGTTTTAGGCTAATATAGGCTAGTATGCGCTATCTTCTTTTTAATCTTAAAATGATTTGTGCTTCCTGGTTCCCTTTTTTTCTTATTCTTTTCCTTCTATATCTTTTCATTTCTTCGTTATTGCTGTTTTTATTATTATTCATTATTTCCCTGTTAAACAATTAACTTAGCCTAGCTACTTAAAAAAATATATATAAATATTATTTTCCCCTTGTGATCATTGATCTCTAATTAGAACCATATTACATTGTCATGCTCAACCAGAAACGAATGGAAACACACCATGTTAACTAATAATTTATGAGGTTTAATCTTAATAAGAAAATATTTAAGCGTCAGATAAAGTTCAAACTGAAAAAAAAGAAACGTTTAAAAAGCCGTTTAGTCACGTGTCCGTCCCTATATGATTTAGTTCCTTATACCAATGAAGGCCTATCCGAACTAATAATCTGCAGGTTACAGGTTGTAAACTTTTTGGAGGTTTATTTTAGAACCATTAACAAGTGTCTGTATTCCAATAAGATGTTGATTTTTGACTAAATTACAGCTGCACTTTAAACGTTTAGTGGAAGGCTTCCACTAAATGATCTTGCAATCTAAACAAATAACGCCTCTATGTGTCTGGCATCTGACATCTGTGCCTCACTTTATAAATGAGTATGTTTATAGTTGTACAAATATTTATAAGTCTGTTATAGACGTGAAACTTTCAATCAAACAAATTAATAAAAATTATGAATCGAAGAATGGGTTTTTAATTTAACATATTTAAAAACTATTATTTTTGGCTAATATCTCGCTTATCTCCATAAATGAGAATAAGAGATCATTTCAAACAGGAGAGCAACTCTTCAAAAAAAAGAATCTTTATTGGCATTAGTGGTTCAGTAAAGAACATTTAACATCCATGGAACTTTTCAATTGCACATAAGTTTCTTTTTAGTGGGAAAAGTTTCTTTAGAATATTAAAAGCTTTTTTTTTTTTTTTTTTTTTTTTTTTTTTAAAGAGTTTTCTATGGCATCGCTGTGAGAAGCCCCTTGTGGAAACTTTATTTTAAAGAAGGTAGGTGTTAATTTAATTTATCGATTTAACGAATTAATAATGTAAGCTAAATATTTGTTGACATATTCAGGTTGTGGTTTAATACTTAATTATTCGATTACGAAATGTATACAATAAAAAATTAGCAATAAAAAGACGCATGTCTGTAGCTATGCAACCTTAACCAATAATGCCTTTTCATTTCAAATTAATTTTAAGTAGGCCTAGCCTACCAGGCGAAGTAAGCGGATTTTTAGGATTTTTTTTTTTAATTCCCCCCACTATAGATTAATTTTATACACAGTTTACATCGAAATCATATTTATATGAATTTGAAAGCCTTTGTTGGCAATTATGCTATAGCCTATGCTATGAAGGGAATTACGTGGCAATACAATTGTTATTTTAATAAATAAAATAAAAAACAGCCCGGCTAATCAAGAGGCAATACATTTGTTATTTTAATAAAACAGCCAGGCTAATGGCTATTAAATATCTCCTCCCCCTAATAAAAAGTCCAGTGGCGCAAAAGGTTAATTTAAACAGTTTTTCCCTATTAGCATGAGCTTCTTCTGAACATTTGCTGCTAAGGAGTATCCTTTAACAGCTGGTTGTTTAGCATCTGGAAGTTTTTCAATGAAACACTTAGCTAATAAGTCCACGTCACATCCATTTTGTTGAACAACCTCTTGTCTCGGGCATTACCCAAAATGGCCGCTGTGCAGTTTGAGGGTTAAAAAAGCATCTTTAGCTGGCCGAATTGCCTGTCATCATGACGTTGATAGGCATGTATTTTGATCCTGGTGCATTCTGTAATTTGGAGCATTTAACTGCTGTCGTGATGTGATTCAGTAAGCTATCCGAAAAGACAAGGTCGATAGACAGGCAATATTTTAATGACAGTTTTGCTCGTACCGCAGTTTAGCATTAAAATTGTGCTAGAATCTCGTGTTTTGTCATAAGCCAGAGCAATGACCTTAATAGGCTACTGTTTTATTATTCTTCTACATTTGGTGTGCTACTTTAACTGAAACAAAATGCTTAATATTGGTCACCATGCATATTCTATAGCCTGTGCCATTTGACTTAGGGGTGCGGTAAATAGCCGGAGCATCTCTTTGGCGTATCATAAAATCAAGGAGGATGTTTCCTTCCAAACAGTCTTAAGGATTCTATTAAAACATTGCAAAGAAAAGTGTGCCAATTAGCAGAACTGACTACAGGCCTGCCTGCATGGCGAGATGTTAAAAAGCTTCATTTATAAAAATGTATGAACAAACAATAGCCTACTACATTTATTAACTAGGCTATTGATATAGCATCAGTTTGGAATTTTTAAAAAACATATATTATAAATAAAAAATCTTACTTTAAAAAAGTATAATTAGGCTATATAGAATAGCCTATATTGTGATGCGTGTACTTATTTAGGGATATTTCACGTAGCCTAAACGAAATAAATAAAAACGAAAGTAGGCTACTTTCGCAGGGGGAAAAAATATGAGGAATTCACTATTCCTTTAGTATTTTTTGCTGGCAAAAAATAAAATAAAAAATAGGTTAAATAACAATAGTCTATAAAACAACTTTTTTATTAACAAAACTTTAGGAAATTTTCTAATAAGGCAAAATTAGTCTCAAATTAATTGTTGTAGAATAAACAGCCTAAATAAATAAATAAATTATTTTTTATTACGATCACAATAATGATTTGCGACTGAAATTGAACCAAAAAAAAGAGAAGAAATAAAGGAAGAAATAAAAGAGAAGAAAAAAATTAAAGAAAAGAAGAGCAAGTTTAATTTAAGCTATGAATTTTATTTAAATATCTTGGCATGTCAAAATAGGCTCAATACTAATAAAATAAATTGACTGGATAGCATATCGGTAGTTAATTGTCACAGATTTGTGCACACTTTATGCAGAACTGAAAATTAGTCTTTCTATCATGTCTTGCATTATAAAATTGGTCCATTAGGCTACTTCAAAAGTCTTGCATTTATAAACATGATCAAAATATGTTAGTCTCTATTTCTAAAAATCAAAGGGTGTATTCTTAGTAGCCTATGACAAATTTATAAATTAATTTGCTGATCATCGCTAGTAGAAAACAATTGTAGGCTAATTGCCATTAGGCTATACAAAATAAATTCCAATTACCGGATGTCCGAGAAAGAACGGAATAACCAATAACTTATGTTGATGTCAAGAAAATTTTAACAGGGGCCTATAAAATAGACATAATGAAGTGAAGAAGAAAAAAACATTTAGGTTAAGTAGCCTAGCCTATTAGGGAACAGAACAGAAATATATAGGCAACGACAAGCAAAGCGGCGTATCAACCCGCGTCTCATTAGATGACAAAAATAGAATAGCCTACATTTTCAGTTGTTATTGCGCTTTTGGAAATATATTTATTTAAATGTAGGCTATATTTCCATTACCCTATGTAAATATCTAAAAGAAAGCTCAAAAACAACGTGTTAACATTTTATTTTCCATAAAAAGCTCTTCAAGAGTAGGCTAGCTAGCCTATAGTTCTGTCAAAAGTAACTTCGGCAAATGATTAACAGGACTAGCTACTGTTGCTCATCAAAATTGAGATTTTTAGTTGTTGAGTGGACTAGTAGCTACAGAATCTCGTCGCTTAACACACTGCAAGGTGTGTAGGCTATGCTAAATGCGTTATTTAATTTGTTGACTCAAAGCAGTGACAAGAAGCTGCGCTAGGCTACGGCTTTGAGTAGCATTGCAAGGCATTTAAGAATCTCCTTTAATCTTTAAGAATTAAAATGCCTTTAATTTGCCAGATTGGCAGGTTTAGGCTATTGGCGGTAGTTTTTGTTGTTGTTGTTGTTGATAATGATGATGATATAAATTAAGTCAGGCATATAGTGGAAATTTAAACGATCTCGACTTATAGCCTGCCAGCCGTCATTCTGGTTATATGGCAATAACATAACGCAATCATGTAAAGCAAGTAAGCTATGCCTATGCGTTGTGTGCCGTTCTCCGACAATTCAAGTCCTGAGATCAGCTGACGCGCTCATGTGACCAAGGCTAGCTCTGCAGCTCAAAATGGAGTTGTCGGAATCAGTGATGAAAGGGCTTCAAACTGTGGCCGATCCTAATGTGTTCGACCTGAAATCTTTTACGATATTCACAGAGATCGTGTTCGAGAGTCTGGTCTCGCCTCGATGCGAAAGTGTTCTAGGTAAGATGGTTGGGGTTTTCTTTGTGCTGCACTACTTCCGGTTCTTTCCACACAAGAAGGAAGTAGCGCAGCGCTGCGCTGTCTGTTTCTGATGTTATATTTTCTAAGGATTGGCATATGTCGCCTAGACCTAAAGCTATAAGGGCGGACAGACTGTGGTCGTCATCATTGCTTGCGGTGTGCCTATTGTTCTAAATCCCGTGTACACCAAGGAACCCTTTGCTTAGCCGTCCGTATTAGCTATGCTATGGTGTGACCAACGCTGCATACTTTTTTATTTAAGAACTGAATAAATGTATACAAGGACGTATGTAGACTTGATTATGGTCAAACGCATGCATGTATTGACCTTGTCTTTCGTCTAGTAAAAAAGTGAGGTTAAGCCAACTCATTTGCGCTAGTTATCCACTAAGCATATTTTTCGTCTCTTATTCCGCTCACTTTGTTGCCCATATATTCAATCTGATTAATTGGCATTAAAAATAATTGTACATTTGTATCAAAAGCATAGTAAGCTTATCTGATTCCGTCTAAACGTCTAAACAATGCAAGAATAGCTTATACCAAAGGACATCTCTCCACTCTCTCTCTCTCTCTCTCTCTCTCTCTCTCTCTCTCTCTCTCTCTCTCTCTCTCTCTCTCTCTCTCTCTCTCTCTCACGCACGTAACAACAGCTTTTCTTGAGAGCAATTTGTCATCTATCGCAGGTCACCCAGAATTGAAGCACATCGATCAGTCTACCCTGAAACACTGTCATACAGCTGCAACGACCTTCATTCTGGAAGGAATAAAGCAAAATGCAGATAAATCAACAATTAGGTAACAAGAAATGGTCCTCTGAATATAAAATAAAACTTCAGCACTTATTCTTTTTTTCCTTTACCATTTTTAAAATATCGTGTGCTCTTTTAGCTCGTGTCTTGAAGATGCCAGGTTCCAGATCGAAAGAGTGGACATATATTATACTTCATTCCAGGTAATGTTTTGTCACAATGCCCTTTATATCATCTATAGGCTACAGCTGCATTGCATTCAATTAAATGTTTCTTTTCTTTTAGAAAAACAAAACAAATTTGGAATATTTGTTGTCAAGGTGAGGAATATTATTATGTATACATTTTATTGTAAAAGGCATCTGCTAGCCTACCTATCACACGTATTTATACATTTTTTGGGAACTTTGTGTTCATCACATAATCATAAGTATCTTGCAATTGACAGGTTTATAAATCATGTAAAATCAGTGTGAAAAGTTTTAGGCTATATGTGTGTGTATTTATTTGTTTTATTATATAGTTAAATAAAATTATAATATATTATAATAAACATATTATATTTATTTTAAATATATTTGTTGTACCTCAGCATTGATACAAGTCCTCCACATATAACTGATGCTGGATGGCGTCTTGAGTATTGTATAAAGGTAGGCTACTTTTTTTTGTTGTCAGCATTGACTAACTTAACTCATACTTGACTTATAACCATAGTCTCTCTCAACAGAATAGTCATTTGCATAAAGTCAATCAGCCGTCATACCTGATTTCTTTGAACACTGAGGTATGTAATTTCAGATACAATAGCTATATGCCTATGTTTCATCACTTTGAATAAACTCTGGTTACTTTTGCAGAGGGGTGGCGATTCTTCGGAAATTAATTTTAGTTGCACCATGGAGCAACTTCAGGTATTTATTTTAAATAAATTTGCATAATTAGTTTGCTTTGTCCTAAATTATGTAATTAATCATCAGAAAGAAGTTAACCTATAATTTACTTCTTCTAAAGGCCTGGGTTTAGTTTTATTAGGCTATTATTTGAGACATGTTTTCCATTCATTAACATCAGGATGTGTTTTTACAGTGTTGCATTCTGTAGGCCTTCTTCATTTAGCAAAAAATCCTGGTCTAAATAAACATATGCGATACATGGCTGTAAATTAATAGACAGCTAATTGATACAACCCGTTAATTCCATGCTATCTGCAGGACTGATTATTTTCTATAATGTCAGCATTGGGTTTCTGCATCTGGAAAAGCCAATTTTATTATCTTAGTCATTACACAGATGCCTGTGTTTATCGTAGGGGTGACACAAAGGTGAATTGTCGAAAGATCAAGTCATAAAATTCTCATGCACTCAATCATCGTCACATAACACTTAACAAATAACCTAAAAGCTTTCCTGTTGACCAACAAGTTTTAGCGGACCGAAGGCAAAATGTTGCCACGGTGTGAAAATAAATAAAATGATGCCGAGCCCGATGTGTTTTAATGTGTGATCACGATTGACTTTGTTGCATGCTCAATAAAAGAGCAGTCCACATATAATTTACCCACGTTCAAAACTAGGCGGTTCTCTCATTTGAGAGTGTGATAACTTGCACAACACTTTTTTTTCTTCAGATGATTTTGTTTATTGTTAGCCTACAAAGAGTTTGCGACGCCAACTGATCATCTTTAAATGAACGAGAGCTTTGACAACAGCATGACTGGAATTTTCGCATGAACAGTCTTGCAGTCATTTTATGGCATGCTTAGCTCAGATATTGACATTTGAAATGGGAAATAAAGCTGCAATTAACATGTTCATGCATTTGCTGGTGGATAAACTGGACTGTTTGAACTGTTTAGGATTTGGTTGGGAAAATGAAGGACGCAGCCAAAAGTCTCGAGAGGGCGACCCAGTCTTGATCCCTGCCTTCTCTGGATTTTGGGTGCTGAGGTTGAACGACCCAAAGTGTCTTTCTTTCAGGACGCAGCGCTCCAGTTTTTTTCTTGTAGAATTCTTCTTGCATTTAGGCCTATATTCTATATGCTAACCTTTTTCTTGTATAAAATCCACAATAAAAAAAATACTTTGATATAAGCAAACCTGCCTTTGTGTAATTGTTTTAGCGCTAAGTCGGCTGCCTTTGTTGATAAACGCATGTTTACGAAGAAATCGACATTTGTCGCAATTATGCGACAAGTGTCTGACCTCGATCCCTTCACTGATACAAGCGCATTATATTCTATAAACTAGGCTATAATTTATTCAGGTTGAGGGGACAGGTTTTTATAAATGAATCCTAATATGCGGGATGTTGGTGTTACTGTGCGATATTCTACTCTCATTGAGTCAGCCTACCTAGCCTATTTAAGAGCAAAATAACACTTGTTTTCAAGAGGACTCCCGACCAAAAGTGGAACGTGCGCAGTTTTACATTGTAGGCTACTGCCCTCTGCATCACATTAACTAGCCTGAATTCTAATTCAGAAACGTGGGTTATCGGGTTTGGTAGTTTTGGTATAATTTAATAGGCTAATAGCCTATATGAATTGCTTTCTCAACAACACCTTTGCGCTATTTAGCTATCCATCTCTGTCTATTGATAGATTATCTATGTGACTGGTTTTATGGTAAGTTAATCAAGCCTCCGTTATGAATCACATTCTTCAAAGCTGTTGACGGGAGTGAGATCATTTTGCAGACAAAAGTAGCAAACGGTTCAAAGCTGACCTACAATAACCTATCCTGTTGTGTCTAAACCTTACGAGCTGGACCACGGTCAAACAGACTTTGAAACGATATTCTTTGTTATTTGCTGAACGCGAGCAGCGCTGAATAGCCTACACCGACACATATTCCCAGGCCACCCTTAAGGAATTAGATCACGTGATGCATGGGGCGGTCGAACTACAAGCCATTTTGGGGACGGTGTCAGTTTCCACTGAACCATCAGCGCAGCATTTTTCAAAGAGAAGACTGAAGGAGCTAGCCTAGAGAAAACACACACCAGCCTGGCCGTTTTACTAGCGGGAGGTCTAAATACAAGACCGCTTACAAGGTCTGCAACCGAGCACGGCACACACATCGACAATCGGACCTTTTCTATTTTTTTTATTATTGAAATGCGCCCTGCTCCAGCGTTCTCTTATTGCAATTGACAGCGTCTGCAGCCCTTTTCAAGATGGCCGCTTGGCTCGTATTCATTTTCTACTGATCGACTTCTAACTTTCATTGTCTAGCCACCTCCAGGCTCGAATATTCACTCCAGCTCAGTAAGGTACGTGTTCTTCGATATCTTCCCTTACCAATGTCAAATTTCAGACTATGTACCCTAAATATATATGTGTTTTGTGAGCTTAAAATGGAGACGTGTGTTAGAGTGGATGCGGGAACTGACAGGCTCGCGTAGCCTATACGCAACATTGTCTCCGTCTCTCCGCGTGGTTGTAGATTTTAGTTAATTTATCTAAGAACATTGTTTCCTGTCTGCGCGAACGACTCATATTTTGTTGTAGGATATTCAGTTATTGCCCCGTCATGTTTGCTTGGTGTTTCTGGCTTAAATTTAATGGTTTAGTTATTAATGAATCCTGATGTGCACGCGAAAGCGGGTAGAGATTGGTCGTCTGCTCATGTGAGTCTGATTTCAAAAGGATTTTCTGATTGTTGTCACATTGAGCAGTTATCTAATTTTATAGATATGCGATCTGTATTATGTTTACAACCGGACAAACTCGTTGTTTTCCCGAAATGTACTTATTTGTGTGTTTTCTTAACTTAAATTTACATGGTAACCTAAACTTGTCGTCTTGTCGGATGTGCAGGACAAAACATTCAGGGGTTGACAGGAATCATTCACTACACGGATGATGTGTGGATGATAAAACAACAAATTTATAACCTCTGGTACTTATTTAACGCATTAAAAACGTTTTAGTGGTTTATTTTTATTTATCCAACTGACCCGAAGAATCCTCCTCTTGATAGTCTGGTTTAGCCTATCAAGGTTTGTATGGATCTTATATCAGTTGGTTGGACAAAGGACATTTGTCTTCTATAGCTAGCCTACTCTATCATTCAGATTTTTAAAAAAATATTTAAGCTCAATATCACTTACCCTATGTGTGGAAGCCTTGCCGTGCTTTGTCACGTGAAGAATGTTTTTTAATTATTATTGAACATTGTCGCGGGTTATTTCAGAATGTGTTTTTTATCATTAGCCTATTTATTTTATTATGGTTCTTGACTTGCGCATGTAGGCTAGGCTACGTCTTGATTTAGAAATCGCAGCTTTTCCCTTAAGAGTTTGTGAATAAATATGCTAAGAGACTACCTTGCCTGACTCCCTAAAGTTGTGAATGTCTAATCTATAAGTGACGTGTTTGAATTTTGATTCTGATGACAGGCCGTGTTACATCGAAATAGGCCTGGCAGGTATTTTTAAACTCTGCTCTTTCTCACAAGGCACAGTTAATGTATAGGGTTAATTTCCTTCTTTTGACAGTTATTTATTCTATCACCACCATCAACAGAATGCTTGTCTAGTCAGAGTTCAGAAAGTTTGTGGTTTTTGTTTCAACCGTAACGTTGCACTGTAAGAACAAATAGGGTTCTTGTGTATCGTTTCTGTTTGACTGGTGGTTATTTCACTAAAAACCACGAACGGTTTATTTATTTTATAAGAAAGGGCACAGGTCAACAGTTTTTCCTCTGTAGACCGAACTTGGTTTGAAAGCTGTCTTACTTTATAATCTTTATTTAGCCGATGTAGCCTATTTGATATCTCTCTGTTGCTTGTTCTTAAGTGCCCTCTTGCTCTTGCAGTTTTGTGTAGTCCAATAGCTTACTTTCTTACTGTCATAGCCATGGCATCATCCTTTGCACGATTATTTTTCAAGTAGGCTAACATTGCCCAATAACCTTCAAAACGCACCTTATAAATATGCACGATAGCAGTAGCCTAGTAGGTAGCCTACCTTGCTACCTTGCATTCAGCACGAGTTTGAGAACTCAACGTTAGAACTTGTGTTTTAGTTCTTAGGCTACTCTGTTCGTTTCGCATTGTTGTGAGCTCTCTCGCCACTTTGTAGCACTTTTCTTCGGCTCTCAGTGAATGCCCCGACGTAATAAGGCGTTTCAAAAACAGGACTTAAACGGAAAATAACCATAGCCTATACATAGCAAAATATGAAGATAGTCGTGATGTCAAACGGGTAACCTATTAGTTTAATGCAAGGTGCATTCATGAGCAATGGGCGATTGCAGTAGTAGTCCAGGAGGGAGAGACTGTCAAAGCAAAACAAAGATCAGCATCAGCGGCAATAAAGCTGTTCAGTCTTCTAATTCAGCTCTTTATACGAGGTCTTAAGATAAACTGTGACTTTGGTAGGCCGTTATCATGTAGCCTACTAGCTACACTATTTTATATTTTAATCGGCGATTTGTTTTACTACATCAAAATTTGCGCTTTCATTGCATTCATGGCTAGGCGGAATGTTCCATTTATGCTGCTTGGTACGTTGCCATGTAACGCAGCTTTAGTTGCTATAGAAACCGTGAGAAGTGTTCGTCAAGTAAAGTTAATTTACGTAAACTCTCACCAGGATGCATTATTACGAGTTGTGGTGAATTGTGTTTGGCTAATTTGACATTGCAGCGATATAATGATCGCTTTACAATGCATTTGTGCGGTTTCACAGCACCGAAGACCCTTGCTTATAAGATGATCTAAAATTTCAAAAATTCACAAAAATGTTAACCTCAGCTGATTGAGTCATCATAATTTTGGCACATGCTTAGTTGCAAATCTTTGTTCATCTTATTTTAATGTCCATGCAGGGTCTTTTCCATCCCATGACGATGCATCGTACAACAAGGATCAAGATTACAGAGCTCAATCCCCATTTGATGTGTGTCTTATGTGGTGGATATTTCATAGATGCAACAACAATCATAGAGTGCTTGCACTCATGTAAGTATGAGATGTGCTGCTCTATTTCCTCTGGTTATATTTTAATATCATGCAACATATTTAGATCTTATCCTGTGATATTTCTCTGATCCTCAGTTTGTAAAATGTGCATTGTCCGGTACCTGGAGACCAGTAAATACTGTCCCATATGTGATGTGCAGGTGCACAAAACGAAGCCACTTCTCAATATTCGGTAACCTTTTAAAATCTCTGTCTGTTCCATCTTTCCAATTAATACTGATTTGCAAGCATATCTGCTATCTTGTTTCTTTTTATTTGAAATGATTGGAAATTATGTATTTAATTAGCTTTTTTTATTATTATTGATGCCTTTTAAATAATTAAGAAATAACATTTGAGTTGGTCGCAACAGGTCTAAATTGCAATCAAAAATAGGCCTACCTGACCAACATCTATCCCTCCCCCCAGGTCTGACAAAACTCTACAGGACATTGTGTACAAGTTGGTTCCCGGTCTATTCAAAAGTAAGTCAGTCACAGTATAAGATTGCATTTATTGTTTGTAATAGTCACATATGCTTTGATCTGAAATGTCCATGTCCTTATATGTTACATATACTTAGTAATCACAGTCAATTATGCATAATTACATTCAACTTAACCAACTAGTAAGAATGTTGTTAATTAATTTACTCAGTACTTAAATATATAATTACATTGTAACAAGGACACTAATAACTTTTATAAAGTGTAACCGAAATGATGTCTTCTGTGCAGATGAAATGAAGCGTAGAAGAGATTTTTATGCTGAACACCCATCTGTTGATGGTGAGTATTGAATACAAGTTTGTTGAACTGTTCTGGTAACTTTTTGAACAGTGTTGTACAGCTGTGCAGTCTAATTGTGGACATTTGTTTAATTTTAAGCCATTATTCTTTAATTTATTTCAAAGCTGCAAATGGATCAAATGAGGATCGAGGGGAAGTTGCTGACGAAGACAAGCGAATCATCACAGATGATGAGATTATCAGTCTGTCAATTGAGTTTTTTGATCAAAGGTATGTATTTTTCAGTGTATTATTCTGTTATAAAAGTCTTAAATGTGTAACACTTTTTTTTAAAGTAGCCATTCTGCTATAGTGTAAACTTAATGATAAACATATTTGATTAAATGTATGAAACATTCTTCTTTTTAAATTATATGATTTATTGCTCAGGGTCCAACAGCAAGGCTGCACAGATGAGAGGCAAAATGAAGAGGTAATTGAGATCTGGGATATTGAATCTCATTAAAAAGTTTTTCTGCTGCTAAAAGTTTTATGATAATGTTGATTGCACCGATAGCAAAGTGTATCTGAATAAAATATCTCCTTTAAAAAAAACACAGGTTAATAATAAAAGATACTTACAATGCCCTGCTGCCATGACTGTGATGCATTTGAGGAAATTTCTAAGAAGCAAAATGGACATACCTCCTACTTTCCAGGTAATGTGATCTTTGTTATTGTAGTTTAATTTGTATAAAACATGTTCTGTTCTGGGCTTTTTTTAACCCTAATCCAATTCAGTTTAGTTGTATTGCAACTTTTAATTTGCTGATTTGGCGTATTGTTGGCATATGCAGTGTGATTTTTGTGCTTGTTTTTAATATTATTTTTCATTGTTCTAATAGATTGAAGTTATGTATGAGGATGAGCCTTTGAAGGATTATTACACATTAATGGACATTGCCTACATCTACACATGGAGAAGAGTAAGTTCTCATTTTTTAGTGTTAAATCTTATACTAACTGTGACTTTACAAACTATCTTATCTCAAAGTGTATTATTCAAGCAGGTAATTTATTTGTCTTAAGATGATAATTGGTTGTGCATTGAGTATTTTGGTTGCTCAGCATCTTGCGTTAAATGATAAAGTGCATTCTGTTATTTTCGCACGTAGAATGGACCACTCCCTCTGAAATACCGCGTGCGGCCCAGCTGTAAAAAAATAAAGATTACCCACCCACAAGATGGCGTGAACACAAACCGCTCTGAAAGCGATTCAGCCAGCGATAAGGCCAGCAGTCCCGCTGGAGTTCCATCCACCTCCTCACCACTACCGAGTCCAAGCACACTGGTTCAGCCTTCACAACCTCACTTCACCCATGTTTCCAACCCTATTAACGGCACGACGATGACCAGCCCTAGTCGACAGTTCAGCTTTGGCAACAAAGTGCGAAAGACAGCGCTGAACGGATCTTCCACATCGTCGGGATGATGAGGGACTACATGATAAAGCCAACGCCAGACATAATCCAGCTATTTCCATGCCAACGTAGTGTCATGTAGAGCTCTTTCTTTTTGTTATTATCATCAGTATAGTATACATGTAACTTTAACGTAGTGGAAATGACGCGCTTCATTCGACACATTGCTGGATTTTCTAAGTTTGTGTGAGAACGTTAGAGGCCCATTTGATTGCAAAGAGGAGAGCAGAGCGGCGGTTGCGGCATTTTCAGAATGCAGAAATGACTGAATTATACCTTTTTATATATTTTTACTTTCGGTCTACTTTTTCCCTAAACAAATTGCGTTATCTGTTGCTTGTATTTTACATGTGTATCATACAGTTCTTTAAAAGCATGATTAAAAAATCATTTACTTTTGATTTTAGTTTGCCTTTTCTGGGGTAACGTTAGTTGCTAAACATTCCTGGTATATTCTTGCCTTTAATGATATATCAAAGAAAGGCATATATATATATATATATATATATATATATATATATATATATATATATATATATATATATATATATATATATAATAGGCTATATATATATATATAATAGGCTATATATATATTTCAAATTTAAATGACAAAAGACTATTAGAACTGAGTAAGAAATGCAACTTAAGTTCTAGTCGGCCTAATAATTTGTATTATTAGAAGTTCTTGGGAATTCAAGTTTGTTTGCTGTTACTGTTATTGTACGATATGCTCACTGTGCCGGTTCGGGGCCGTCAGGTTGGTCTCGAGGTCATGCTCAAGTCCTGTATAGCATGCACACATCTCTTTCAGACTGCTTTTCAAGCTATATTACGTACACGAATTTGTCAAAGACAAACAGCCACTGTTATACCCCCAACTTCTCATTCTCGACAAGATTTTGATGTCTTCAGTGTTCATTGTCTTATTGGTCGATTGTAGGCTATTGACAGCTATTGTATTGTGACTGTTGCACAGTATAAAACATCTAAATAAACATTTTACACTTTCACATCGACTCGGGTTTTAATGCTAATTCGAATCAGATAAAGAAATAACCTACCAAAAGTCCCCATGCATCAATAAGTGGTGCAAAACATTTTAAGTTGACATTGACAATAAGCGTCAAGAAATATATTGTATTGTTTTTTGCATAAGGGGTTATGGGCTATCCATTACATTTACAAATAAAGGTTCCAAAGAGTTTTTTGTTTTGTTTTTGTTTTTTGCAGCAGCAGCAATGTCATTAACCATTTTTGTTTAGGCTTCTCAAAAAACCTTTCAGGGATCAGTTCTTAAAATAACTTTTTTTTTTCTTATCTAAAGAATCTTATTCCATGATAAATAACCTTTTGTGGAATGGTAAGGTTCCATGAATGTTAAATGTGCTCCATGGAACCATCAATTCCAATAAGAACCTTTATTTCTAAGAGTGAAGCGCGAATGGACATATTAAATGATCGTGCGATAATCTGGCAACTGAAATGTATAGAGCCTATCAGGTTAACTTATGGTTTAATTAATTTGACCGGTTTCAAAGTCTGTTGTGACGAAGGTAGGCTATTGAGAGGAAGGTGAACTTATCCAGTTGTGACTCACAGCTTAAAACTAGCCGGTGCAAATTATAGTAGTGGTCGTTACAGAACTCTGTCGGTGAATCTCTCCGTGACTCAACCTGTCTCGACATTTCGCTTCATGCAAGTGCTGAGGTAATAAAAGCTATTTATTTTAACGGGGTGGTGCATATATTAAAGATTTATAGTTTAGTTGACAGGTTCAGTAATATATTGTCTTCAAAAACTTGTAGAGATCTTGTAAGGCAATTCTCAGTCGACACAATTGGTTGATTCCGTGTTGGGACTTCCAAGAGACTGCATGGATTCTGTCATGGTTAACGTTTTAGCCTATGTCCTGTATTCTGGCTTTTTTTTTTTTTTTTTTTTTTTTTTGGCCAATCCAGTATAAAGGTTTAATTTTACTTTTGACGTTAGAATGATGCTTATTAGAGAAAAATCAAGTCGTAAAAAAACCCTACAAATGTTTTTAACTGAAATTATTTTTTTCAGGAGTGATTTAAGAGGTGGAAATAAGCAAATCCAAGTGGACATTCCATACAAGCTGTCATTGCTTAAAAAAGTTTATTCTCAAAATATATAGCTAATCATAGGCTAGCTACTATTATAGTCATGCTATTGTCATACCTTGTCTTGTCTGATGTAATAATGAAACCGTGCGAATAAATATGATATAGGCCTATATGTTCTTCATTTAAATTCAAAAGTATTGAAACACAGATTCGTTCTTTTTGAGAGCATGTCTGTGTCACAAGTAACATTAAAGTTAATGCTTTAACTAGGTTACTCAGCCTTGAGCTGGTGTATAAAGGCCCGACGTGTCAGGGTTTTTATAAGGCAGATAGCCTTTCTCCAATAATGGTCCAGATATACCATTTTAGGCCTTTATAACTAAAAACAAGCTATTTTCTAATACACAATGTGTAATTACTTGAACACATTTTTTTATTTGTAGCCCACGGACAGAATGCGTGTAATTATGCCTATAACGTTAGTCGACGATAAGCAATTATAAAAGGCATCCGGGAAATTATAGGAACTCTTTGGTAACCAGCTTAAATGACCGCTTTAAATGAAAGTAGAAGCAATAAAACCGTTAAAAAAAACTGTTTAAGTGAACAAGCACGGAAAGTATTCAGTTGCTCGACGAAACCCGTTTTCCCCCAGGCTAAACACGAACCAGTAGGCAATAGTTTATTTACAATTCTAAAAACGTATTTAACGAAAATGCGAATGTGAAGACTAAAAATTACCAAATATGACTGCTGGTATGACTGCAGTTGTCTCTTTGGTAACCATGTAGAAACTAATGTGGGGGCAGCTGTTCGCCCTCGCAGCTGCTCTTCAGTCACCGTGCACCGCGTTTAATATCCCAATCTAATTACGGATTATTTAACCTGCTATTACATCTGGACATCAGCTGCATACGGCACTAACCCTTATTTGAACAGATACGCGTGTTTCAGGTTGACACATTAAAACAACATTGACAGCAGGCTCACCGAACGAACGAGATGCCTATCACTTCCGGTTTGTTGCCAAGACAACAGTTGCACGCCTCCTCTAAACTCAAAGTCACAACAAACGCTGTTTTCTAATGGAAGTTTAAACGCACAATTTGTCAGCAGTCTTTGCTCCGTTTTAGGATACTGATAAAACAATGAGTCAGCGGCAGGTTTTACAAGGTGAGGAAGTCAGATACTTTGAAGGATTACGTTAAAATGTTAATGTAGTAACGTTACTGATAAACTCGCTCAGACAATTAAAGAGGTTACTTTTTGCAGTTTGTTAACATTGTTTTGGGCATCGACTTGACTTATATGCCTGTCTATGTTTAATTTAAATTTCTGTTAGTAATATGCCCTATCATCAAAACCAAATTTGTAAAACAAGATGATGACGATGATGATGATGATGATGATTAATATTAATATGCAGTGTTTGAGCAGTACCAGAAGGCAAGAACACAATTTGTGCAAACTGTAGCAGATCTTGCAACTAGACCACAAAATACCGAAACACTTCAAAATGCTGGTGAGTGTCTATTTATTTATTTGTGAGAAAATGAAGTAATAAGGTTTCTGCATAATTGAAATACATTTTCTATGGAAAAATTAAAATGTTTTCTATGGAACTGATGAAACATAATTTTCCTTGTAATGTTAATTACTTGAATTTAAAAACATTCAAGGTGAATGATAAGCTGTCAAAAGTCTTATAATATATATTACAAATTTAAAATACATTTTTTAAAATTGTAAAATAAATTAATCACGATTAATTGCATCTAACATAAAAGTCTGTATCGTGTGTGTGTGTGTGTGTGTGTGTGTGTGTGTGTATATATATATATATATATATACACACACACACACACACACACACACACACACACACTCACATATACATGTGTGTGTGTATGTATATATATATATATATATATATATATATATATATATATATATATATATATATATATATATATATATATATACATACATACACACACACACACACACACACACACACACACACACACAATATTAACACACTCTGGACTGCATCATGGGCCTTTTTACCAGGATCTAAATCAAATCTGTTTCACTTTCACAAACACATGAATGTTTCTAGGTGAAAATTTCTTACAAAACACGTTAAGAAGTTAAGTTTTTAATTAATATAAGGAACATATACAGTAGCTCACCATTTCATTCATATATTTTTTATCATGATTTGAACCTTTGAAAGTATATCCTCCCCTCATCTGCTCTCAAGTGTCTTTCCACTCCCGTTTTCTCCCCTGCACAAATGTGCTCACTCTCTTTGGCTTAGGTGTAATGTCCCTTTTGAGGCCTCTCCTTTTGGATGCAGTCCCAACTATTCAGCAGACAGCAGCTCTGGCTCTCGGAAGGCTTGCCAACTATAACGATGACCTGGCTGAGGCTGTAGTAAAGGGAGACATTCTTCCTCAGCTTGTGTACTCCCTGGCTGAGCAAAACGTGAGTTTCTTTGGTTGAACCGTTCAGAATTCATTGAAATAAATAGGTCTGCCTTAAGGCGTCAGACTTTCATGCCTAAATTTGCTTTTGCACAATGCAAAAAACTTGGCAAAGTCAGCCAGGGCAAACCATGTTTTTACAATTTACAGTTTAGTTAATACATTTTTACACTTCTATAATATAATACTGCGTTTTAAATGTTTTGTGATAAGCATAAAGTCAAAAAACTGTTTGTTTGTCTGCATTCTTTATTTAAATTATTTGACTTTAAACAGTGACATGACTGTTAACAGTAATATATAAATGTAAAGTTCACAGTAGTGCATCATCTCCAGATCTCAGATCACATATTGGTTTGACTCCTGGCAAACTCTTGGATCATTGTTCAGATTCCAAAATAACCCAGCAGAGAAAAAAAAGAAAAAGAAACTAAAAAGTGGCAATCCAAAGCCTTTACTCCAAAAAGAAAAAGAAAAAACCTAGTTAGATTGCTGTTACACTATCAGAGAGGCCTCATCTTATGTACAGAACACACTCCACCAAAGGTCTTTTTTTATCTAATTGAATCATATAATGTGATATATGGACTTAACTGTTTGTTAAAGGCAGTTTTGCTGGTGATTGACATTGTAGTGTATTTATTGTTCAATTGCTTTGTCCTCTCCCTCTGGATTACTGGGAAATGAATGACACAGCGGTTCTATAAGAAAGCTGCTGCATTCGTTCTTCGAGCTGTTGCTAAGCACTCCCCTGAGCTGGCCCAGGCCGTGGTGGACTGTGGAGCACTGGACGCCCTTGTCGTCTCCTTGGAGGAGTTTGACCCTGGGGTCAAAGAGGCTGCTGCATGGGCAATAAGCTACATTGCCAAACATAATGCACGTAAGTTTAACAAAAAAATGTTTTCTCTCTCCTTCTCTCTCACAATTTGTCAATGTTCCTTTTGTTATTCATCTTCTCTCCTGGTGTGCAGAGCTGTCTCAGGCAGTGGTTGACGCTGGAGTTGTGCCGCTGCTTGTGTTATGCATCCAGGAGCCTGAAATTGCCCTGAAGAGAGTTGCTGCTTCCGCTCTGAGCGACATAGCCAAGCACTCCCCAGAGCTGGCTCAAACCGTGGTGGACACAGGGGCAATCGCCCACCTAGCACAGATGATCCTAAACCCAGATGCCAAATTAAAGGTGACAGCCTACATTCTTAAAAATAGCAACAGCAATGCCATGGAAGGGCAATTTGGGAAATTTTTGTGAAAATTTCTTCTTAAAAGAACCACCTTAATGTGAAGAACATTTTAATCTAAATAATATTCTTTTAATATACAGAACCTTTTGTCCAATTGAAAGTTTCCAGGGATGATAAAGGTTCTTTGTGAAACCACCAATGCCAATAAAAGTTCTTTATTTTTTAAGAGTGTACATATATTGTAATCAATGACATGCAGACTGAGTAGGGCTTTTCACACTTGAAATAGTTACCCCTGGGTCATCCTAACCCCAGATAAAAACAGAATCCTTGGTTATCTTGTTATGCATTTCACACTGCTCTTATTTTAGCTGGGTTAAACAATTAACATTGGGTATTCATAAACTGACGGTTTACACTGTACCTTCCCAAACCCTTGTTTTAAAACGATAGTTCACTTTGAAATTATATTTTGATATGTTTTAGCTTACCTCATGGGCATCCGAGATGTAGGAGTATTTGTTTCCCCAGTAGTTTCAATTTTGATCATTTTAGGTCAAACCGTTCTTGTCTGTGCCTCACATAATGCAGGTCTATGGTCACCACCATCGTTTTTACCTCTTGTACACCACAGGAAACATGCACGCGCGCCCTCGGATCAGTCGGACGTAGTGGTGTACAAGAGGTAAAAACGATATAAATACTGTTCGTTTTCTCACACAAACTGCTCGTTTCGTGTCTTAGGCCATCAGTGTGTACTTACGATGGGGGATTGTTTAATTTGGACTTCTCTGTGTATGCTCTTTGAGGTGGTGACCATAGACCTGCATTATGTGAGGCACAGACAAGAACGGTTTGACCTAAAATGATCAAAATTGAAACTACTGGGGAAACAAATACTCCTACATCTCGGATGCCCATGAGGTAAGCTAAAACATATCAAAATTTAATTTCAAAATGAACTATCCCTTTAAGTTCTTATTTGCATATTTGTGGTGTCAGGGTCATTGATTGGATGAGTCATTATGCAACTTGTATATAAAGGCTCTAGCATTGTCCTGGAATATCCTGGAACCCAGGAATAGACTTTTGTCCACTGTCTTATATTTTAGTGAATTTCTGGAAGAGCCTGTAAAGAGCACATTCAGGGCTTTTCAGAGAAACAATATGTTTGGAGGTTTCACCATGACAACAACATCTTGGTGAAGAAGACTGACATTAATTTAGTGATCAAATGTATCACTCTTATGGAAATATGGTAATATTTTGTAATTATCAATTAAATCTGACTAATTTTCAAATGGTACATATCACATATCAACAACTTATGAAAATGTTATGGGTTTTATAATCAAAATATTACATTGATTTCATACATGGGCACTGTAGAGGACACCAGGACTAAAATAATGTTAATCAGGCATTTAGGAGACAAGTGAATAGGAAAAACAATTATAAACCAATATACCTACGAGACATTAGCTATTATTATGAAAATGTTGCCAATTATTACTCCCATTATTACACATCTTTTTCATTTCATGTTGCCACAAGAACACATTAATATGCAAATTAGATACAGTGTATAGTAGACAATATGAATGGGACTACCCATTTATGGCCATTTTACCCGCATATTGCATAAGGTCATATGGTATATCAATTCATTCCATTATATTTTCCAGAATCATCTTTATCATCTTTCCTGATCCTCAGTAGGATATTATTCCTTACTGCCTATCGATTCAATATAACTATAACCATTTGATTTTAATTTTCATCACCTTTTGACATTTTCCCCTCAATTGCTGAAACTACTGCAACAGAAATTTGTCTGTGCCTGTCCAAAGCTTACTTCTTAAGGCATGTGATTGGTTGTCTGTTGAGTCAATAGCTACAGACCTCCAAACTTCGTGTGGCCTTCAGATAAGCTTGGGAACAGTGCGTAGAGAGCTTCATGGATAGGGTTTGTTTTTCAGGGGTTGGGCTTGGCCACTTAGTTCCAGCCTCTGGTCCTCTTCATTTAAGGGTCACACTTGTCCTCATCCTGGTCAAAAGTGACCGAAGCCTTAAAATGTAACTTTGAGGGTATTTTGTGATAATATGCAATATTTATAAAAAAAAATTCAAATTCAAATATCAAATTTTTCCCCATTGAAAATAATAGAACATTTATTAAAAAAAAGAATAATAATACAATTATTTTTCAATTAAAACGGTATTCCGTGTTAAAATAGAGACAGGGCATTCAAAAAAATAGTTTTTTTTGAAGGAAGTTATTGCCCTCTGGTGAAAAAGAAAAGCGGATGTAATGCCCTGTTATGACCACTAGGTTCCTATATAACTCTATATAAAGTGGCTTATAAATTGTTTAGTGTTTTTAGACATAAATACTTATTTTTATATAGTTGTGGATTTGGATTTATACTTAGACATTCTCAAAGACCATTTTGGTCAAGGTTTAGGTTTGGTTGCGTCTATTTTGCGACTCTTGATATTTTAGAGTGTCACCCCTACATTGCTATGCACTTTTTTTCTGGTTCATGGCTGATTTGTGGTTTGTATCACCAAACGATTCCCTGAGTTTTTGTGTATTTCCCATTCATTTCTTATGGAGATAATTTTTGACAGCAAAGGAGACAAGTGTGACTTTTTTTAATGACCATTTAACATATCCTAATCACCTCCTTTATTTTTTGTGTGTGTTCACATAGCTAATGCAACAAAAGTCACCAAGTGTCATCCCATTCCGCTGAACCAAAAAATAAATACATTTCGAAACGTAAAATGTTTCAGTCATTTTTGACCGAAGAGGACCAGAGGGTCCTCAAGACATTTTGGACAATTTCATGCTCCTAACTTTGTGGGAACAGTTTGGGGATGGCCCCTTTGTGTTCCCTTCATGTTCCCACAAGCAAGGTCCATAAAGACATGGATACACAAGTTTGGTGTGGAGGAATTTGGCTGGCCTGCAGAGTCCTGACCTCAACCCAATAGAACACCTTTGGGATGAATTAGAGTGGAGACTGCGAGCCAGGCCTTCTCGTCGAACATCAGTGCCTGACCTCACAGAAGAATGGTCAAAAATTCCCATAAACACACTCCTAAACCTTGTGCTAAGCTATCCTAGAAGAGTTGAAGCTGTTATAGCTGCAAACGGTGGGCCAACTCCATATTAAACCCTATAGATTAAAAATGGGATGTCATTAAAGTTCGTGTGCATGTAAAGGCAGGCATCACAAAACATTTGGTGTATATTGGTGTATTATAGTGTATATCATCTGAAAACAATATGGTGGCTGATATATTGTGCATCCATTGTAAAGTACATTACAAATGCCCTAATGACTTAATTTGACAGTACATTTTTTACTCCTGTTTGTAGAGGCAGGTTTTTTCAGCTCTCAGCCAAATCAGCAAGCATTCCGCGGACGTAGCCGAGATGGTGGTAGAGGCAGAGATATTCCCCGCTGCACTGGTTTGCCTTAAGGACCCTGATGAATATGTTCGGAAGAATGTCGCCACTCTTATTCGAGAAATCACAAAACACACCCCAGAGGTACCTACCACATACATAACATACCCACTAAATGATTTCAAGATGCTTGGGTAACTTTGGAATCTCCACTTTGTCAGCTCTTTGACACCCCCTGTTTAAATAACATAGTGTGAGGCAGCTAGTCTGTAAACCATGGAGAATGTGGGTCTGTTATTTATCACCAGTGCAACACAGGAAACAGACAATTGGAAACCACAGTCATTGCATCACCCATTTTTTTCACCTGCTCAAAACTGTTTTGCTTTTCTGGTCTGCCTTGCTAGTTATTTATCATTATGTCACTCTGACTTGTGTGTTTACTTGTGTGCATTGTGTGTTTCCTACTCAGCTGTCTCAGATAATAGTGACTATGGGGGGTGTAGCAGCTGTGATTGACTACCTCGGGGACTCCAAAGGGAATGTTCGCCTGCCTGGGATCATGATGCTGGGCTATGTGGCTGCACACTCAGAGAACTTAGCCATGGCTGTGATTGTATCTAAAGTATGTTATGTTATCTTAAAATAACATCCTTTTATAAGCTTGCACATAAAAGTACATATGTGCTCTTCTGTTAAAAAGTTTAGGGGTCAGCAAGATAAAAACAAACAAAAAGGCAAATATATATATATATATATATTTTTTACATTGTTACAAAAATAAAAATTTCAAGGAAATGCTGTTCTTTTGAACATTTATTAATGGTTTCCACAAAAATATTACTGAAATAATAATGTGTTTCTCGAGCAGCAAAACAGCATTTTAAAATAATTTCCGATGGATCATGTGACTATATTTCACAATATTTTTGTTTTACTGTAATTTTATTAAATAAATGCTTGCTGAACATAAGAGACATCTTTTAAAAATATATAACTGTACCCTAAGCTTTTGAACAGTAGTGTATTTGTCTCAAAATACTTAGTAATCATATTTGATTCTCCACTCCTAGGGAGTGCCACAGTTGGCTATCTGTCTGGAAGAGGAGCAAGAAGATCACCTCAAAGCAGCCACAACTTGGGCATTTGGCCAGATTGGCCGACACACACCTGAACATGCACGAGCTGTTGCTGTGGCCAATGTGTTCCCTAAACTCCTAAATCTCTATTTGGACACTGAAAGTTCTGAAGACCTGCAGGTCAAGGTGAGCACCGGCCCATAAGTAAACTGATTTTCATTTTAATGTAAATTATTTTTTACTAATGTCATTCAGATTTTTTAGTAACTCTCACCTCTTCTTTGCTTTGTTTACATACTCAATAAAAAGGCCAAGAAGGCTTTGAAGAGCGTCCTTCAAAAGTGCACTTATCTACCAGCATTAGAGCCTCTGCTCTATGACGCTCCCAGCAACATTCTTAAACATGTCCTCTGCCAGTTCAGTAAGGTAGCGGGAGCTCACTATTTTCATTAACACGTTGTATGAAAGCTGCATTTGTTAAAGACAATGAGAACTGTTTAAGGAGCTCTTCTATTTCCTCCCCATCTCAAAGGTTCTTCCTCATGACAGTAAGGCACGCCGCTTGTTTGTTACCAGCGGTGGTCTGAAGAAAGTGCAGGAGATCAAAGCAGAACCTGGCTCTGCAATTCAGGAATATATCAATGCAGTCAACAGCTGCTACCCGGAGGAGATTGTCAGGTTCATGAATATTTTTGTGAATAATAAAGAGCACCATATCAAAATATATTTTACTCTAAACATAACAATGTAAACCCTTAGATTGAATATGCTGTATGGTTCTTGGTGTTCCACTGATCGGCCCTTCTTTCACAGGTACTATTCGCCTGGTTACTCTGAGACCTTGCTGGAAAGGATTGAAAACTATCAGCCAGTTTGAGCGTGTGCAACACTTTCTTTACTGAAACACGATGGATGTTTTACTTTTCAAAAAGTGAACTTGTGAAAAGTGGCCATATAGCAATGATCACATCTGCAACATCTTATTTCAATATAAAATAATCCATTAAAATGCATGTATGGTATTGTGATTTAGGTTTTTTATTTGATGTCTTACCTTGTTTCATTTTTAGTCAATATTCAACAAAAGCATTTTGATATGATTAGTAATGATACTGGATTATTAATTCAGATATTTGCTGTTTTTGATCAACAGCCAAGCCTTGGCTTGTATATATACACATATATATACTTGGCTTGTATATATATATAAACCTATTGATTTATTATGAACCTGTACCTTTAATCGGTATACTCTTCTATTTAATTAGGCTATCAGGTTATTAAAAGTTGTTGATTACCATTTAAATGCTTGTAAATGTTGTGCAACTATTTGAGGCTACCTGATTATTAAGACTAGTCCAGGTGTTGAGTGAATTACCCTAGAATCAGTTTTTATATGGTGTAATCCATGTGAGAGTCTGTGTCATTGTGCAGGGCTACATTCCCAAAACCAAAAGCACTGTAAGCCTAAAAAGACAAACAATCATACAAATCCTAGAATTATGGGCTCAAAAAGCATTGTTACTTGAGAAGACCTTTGAATTAATTTTAGATATACAAGTGCTCTAAAGCATGTGTCCGGGGACCCCTGGGGGCCAACAGGGAGTGCTCCTAGCTCCATAGAAAAGTCAAAAGAAATGATATATTAATAAAGTAATAAATATATATTAATAAAATTATAAATAAATAATTAATAAAAGATTCAAGTAACTATATATATAAATAAATTGGATAAAATAAATAAAACATTGATTAACATAAACTGATGAAATAAATAAATACAATAGATTGAATATATATTTTATACAAAAATACATCAAATAAATAACAATAAAGCACAGTTGTTTAGTAAGTTGAAAAAAAAGAAAAAAGACCGTTATAATGCAGCATAACAAAACCAGCAGAGAGACTCACCTGCAGGACAGCCGCAAAATTACACCTAAACTTAATATTAGCCAATACAGTTAATATTCTTGAAGCTTTTTCCTTTAATGTCGGGATACTTTATTTTATACATTGGGCCTATATAAATCAAATAAGTGCGTTGGTTTGTGTGTAGCCTAGGACCACGTAGGTTAGTTTACACAACAACAACGACAACAAAAGATGTGGCATGACTGTTTTAATCATTTGTATGCTAATTCGGAGGGACTGCAATACTTTGCAAGCTTATTAAAATATCTTGGCGAAAACGTATCGACCTTTTAAGAGAATATCATACCGTTGATGAGAACAGGTGTTTTTTTCGAATTTCGACTCCGTGGCAAAGCGTTTTCGTCTTCTTCTACACTCTTCCTCCACCTTGACACCCACCGCACCACCCGGTCGTGAAGCATTGCTGTCACCGTTATCGCTCTAGGGAGCAAAGAGCAGACCGCTCAATTTCAACTCAGTAGAAGGCCCTAGCCTATACTGGCAACACGTTGAACCTCGTTCGCTGAATTTAATACCCTTGTGATTGGCAGGATCACTCGCTGGTCCTCAATACAGTAAACGCTGCCTTAGCTATAGCTTATCCCTATAGCTTAATTTGAATAAATAATTTGACCCCTTGAATTTGAAGATAAAATATTGCAAAAGGACATAAAAGGTCGGCTGTTGTGTAAAAGTTCTGAACAAAGGTCTCGTACAATTAATTTCAAAGATAACTGAATTTTTAAGAAAATAAAAAACTAGAGCTCCCAATAACCAGCGATTTACATTTTATATGTGCCTATTGCGTGTTCGCCATGTTAAAGAATTTTTAAGAAACACCCATACAAATGAAACGAACGTTCGTAATTTCGGGAACGCTATCTATCATTATAGAGAAACGGGCCACCATGAGTTTTGATTATTATGCATTCACTCTTTATCGCCCCCTGCTGACTCATTTATGCATAACAGATTGAAGAACAGCTGTTAAACATATGGCAGCCCATGCTTTGTTTGGTGTTTCCTCTTCTGATGTCAATCAGATTACTTTTTCATTTGACACTGTTTTGTTATGCATTGTCTCCGTCCCACAGCTTTGTCATTGATTATGAAGTCAGAATGCCAGATCACTTCGTGAATGTAGCTAAAACATAACAACTATAGGCCTATAGGGGTTATTTGAAATTTTTAGTCGGAAAATGGTTAGTAGGACTTTCAACTAAAATAGGCTAGCCTATAATATAAATATTATAAGTTGCATATTCTCTAAGATAAGGAAATGCCATGTCACATATATTTATTTTGAATTATGTCTTACTTGACTGCATTACCGTAAGGTTGGAACAAACGCTATATCAGTTGTGGCATCGTTCTTTCAGCCACTACCATATGCCCAAGAAACGGAAGAAGCCTTGAAATAATTAAGCCATATACGCTTGAGGCTTTTAAATGAGAAGGCTATACCCACAAACCTTCGTGTGCACCAGATTGCAAGTATAGTGAAAACCAACAACATAAGTTTGTCTTTATGCCTCTTCCATTTGAGACAATCTAGATGTGCTCAGATTATTTATATTTTAAGATACTTTCATCGGTGTTTAATACCAAATAATTCAAAATGAACCAGCTCTTATGTCTCATTAGGCCTTCTTGTGCCCGTTGAAACGTTGAAATCGACTGAAACAAGCATTCACACCGTTAATAACGTTAATATGAATTAAAGTTAGCCTAATTGTCAAACAAATAGGTTATTATACATATAAACCATAAGTATGCTTTTGGGGCTTAATCTGCATGAACCATGTAGACAAATGCTCCTGTCTTTGCTTTCTTTCAGATAATTTAGTTTCTGTCCAATTCACTTTGTACACGGAGCTGTTATTTATTTATTTAAAATATATTATTTCCTATAGCATAGGCTTTATATAGGCCTAGCCTATATAGATTTTTAGATTTTTTAATTGTTGAAAACAGTTCTGCCTGGTATTATTTTAATATATTTTTTAGAAACGTATTCTAAAATTTAATAAATAGCCTATTTGTTTTAGGCCTACTGTTTTTTTTTTTTTTTAGCATTCACTTTTTGTATTAACGTTTTATTTATTTTATTATCTTTTTAAACGAATTTAGCCTAATTTTTATCGTCTTTTATAGGCCTAAACATATGCTAGGTTTTGTAAATGAATATGACTGTTAAAACACATATCTTTGAATGGGAGTTTTTCCAATTGCAAAATAATTTAAACAACAAGTTTAATAAGAAATGTGCTTGTTACCGATTTGTTTGCCGTAGGCTACCCTAGCCTATGCTACACACGTTAACACAAGGGGGCGCGATCCTCTATGCGCGCGCTGGCACCCACACCCCAAAACCACAACTTATATACTATGATATTGTCTATAACACGAGAGATTACTCTTGTTGAAAGCTAGTTTTATTCAACTCAGTATTCCATTGTGCCCTTGGCCGTCAATGACCCTTGCGTCAGTGGTCCACTTCAGCTCTCATTCATCCCCTTTGCGATAGCCTACGAGAAGTGGCAGGTCCTGTTTTCTCAGGGGGGTGTAACCGTTGGCTTTTCGTTCTGTTGTGTTGTGGGTCACTAACAATGTGTTCATGCCTCACCTATAAATGTCAATTTCTCAATAACCCTGACGTAGTCCACCTCGGAAAAGTCTTTGAAGCCAAAAACATCACTGGGATGTGATCAGTCAGACTTTGTCAGACTCAGCCTCTATGCTTTCACCTCAGACATTCTCACATCCTGTGTCTTAAAATAGTAAACAAACATAGGCTTTTGTCTTTGAAACGGACCACAAGCACGAATACACATTTTCTCTCTCATAAAGCAAATATGTTAGCAATTGCTATACGCTCTGAGAAGAGCAAGCCTGCCCTGATAAAAAAAATATCCTGCATGGCTTGTTTCGTCACTCATCCAAATAGCATCTACACCAAATTCTGATGACTATGGGGTCATTACATGAAAGTTAGGACTATTTTGGATTAATTATATATTTTTTTGTCTTCATTCTATTCGGTTTCCTGTTTGAAGGAGGAGCATATATCAAATAGACTAGGTGTTGTTCATCCTGTGTGAAACTTGCAGTCATTGTTCTTTGCATGAGTTACAGAAGCAGCATTTGCATTTTGAAGGTAATGCTCACATGTGAAAAAAGTATATATTTTTTTTAATACAGACAATCAAAAGTAAACAAGAAGAAGAAAAGAACTGGATATTAATAGTCAGCAGGATTTTTACAATAATAATAAAAAAGATTATTGATAACGTTCCCCTGTCCCCTTATAGGCAACACGCAGACCAGATCTTTTAGAATTTTAAAAAGCAATACAGTTATATTATATAGGCTACAAGTATCTAAAATACGATACATTCATTACAATAAGGGGGGGGGGGGGGGGGGTCTTTGACTGAAGACATAAGAATGCACTCGATAATTTAAAAATGCAACTGTCAATCAAGAACAGGCACGCCTCCTTCACCTGTTCACTGCGACTTAAAGGAGACAAGAACACGTTCGCTACAACGGCGAGATACATTTCAAGATGTTTTTGTTCTGTCGGACCGTATTTTGTTTGATTTTTGCTCTCAGACAGGGAAACGCGGGATATGGTAGGCGTTTAACAATTCTGAAATTGCACGTGACAAATGAGGCCTTGATGAAACTTTGAGGTACCAATTTTGATACACGAAGATTTCTATTTAATATAAAATTTCACACTTTACAGCTGTTCAATGGTACATTGGATTTAACAACTGTAGCTCACTGGTCTCAACCCATCAAGAAACTAAGCGTCCACTATGTTCCAAGCCGTGTTTCAGTGAAGGGTAAGAAGGTTAAATGTAAAATGTTTTGTCAAGTAACTTAAAATTTGGACAATAAAATAATAAAATATTATAGTAAATCTAAATAGCCTATGATACTAGTTGATTTGAACTAACTAACTAACTAACTAACTAACTAACTAACTAACTAACTAAAAAAAATCGAATAAGGCTAAATATAAAAGCATTGGCATAAGTAAAAATTATTTTAAAAACAGTGGTCATGTAGGCACTATAACAGCACACTGCCATTATTTAGTTTTTATTTATTTATTTATTTATTTATTTATTTTACAATTCAAATACTTAAAATAATCATATACAGTTTCAGCATACACTATAATTAAATGCAAAAACAAAACAATTTTTTTTTTTTTACAATATTGTCTTTAAAATATAATAACTACATTATAACTTAATTTTAAAGATGGAAGTAAAATGTTTTGTTTTATGTAAAAAAGTATAATTTTGATTGGACTGATTTCATTCACTTGTATTTATTGTAAAGATACTTGCTTGAAATGTTGTGTTGCACTATATCTTTTATTGTTAAACAGCAGTGAAAGAATATGTGGGCAAAACAATAAGGCAAATCTATAATCAGAAATCAGCAATCTCTGTGATGCTATTCTCTTACTGTATATCAGTTTATCACAAAACATTCAAGAGAATTTTACTTTCATATATTGCATCTAAAGAAAATGCTGAGTTTGGACAAACCTGTTGGGATAAAAATGTAATTGAAAAATGTACCGCAACGGCTGGGTTTGTCCATATTTGACCCAAATTTGTGTTAAAACAACCAAACATATTTTAGAATATATTACGGACCATCCAAGAAAATATATGATTTATTGAATGTATGTCAGCATCTTATGCAAAATTGCTAGGTTATTTAAACCTTTGTTTGAGCCAAATATGGACAAACCCAACTCTTGGTCTAATTTTTGTTTTGTTTTTTGTAATGGTTGGGTTTTGTCCATTTTTGATTCAAAAATGGTTCGAAACAACCTAGCATTTTTTAGGGTGCAGATTATTTTGATTGTGAGTTTGACTCCTTACTCATTGAGTCGATGCCTGCAGGTAAGTTTGAGTGTTTTGGTGTTTTGAGAATCAGGTCTGGTTTTTACTTGCCTGCAGATGCTTCTCCTCTGAGTTTGCCCCTTATGGGAATGAGACGGGCTGGTTGGCAGTGTACAGCAGCAGAGGGCCTTCTGTTCATGATGCCACTGTTGCTGCTTTGACTGACAGAGTGCAGATTGGAAAGCCCCTCCTCCTGGAAGTCTCAGGTTATTGTCAGCCTTGCCATAGCAACCCTTGTGCAATTTTAGTCGCTTGTAATTCAATTGTGCTTAATTAAACGTATTAAACAAAAATCATCTAAACAATGCAATGTAATCCCTTTTATTATATTTCCAGGCATACCGGATCTGACCAAACAAAACATTTCCACGGTTTTCATTACTTTTAATGGGAACTCTGGTCCTCAGGGTTTGCATAATATGTCTCTTACGGCTAATGGATACTTCACCTGCTACATAGCTGCAATATTACCTTCTGCTGGATTGTACCATTTGAGTATGTTTAATGGACAGAACTACAGAGCTACAAATACATGAGAAGAATGAAACAGAATAAGCTTTTGTAAACCACCATATGTCTTTGTGTTTTTAGATGTGACCTTGATGAACAGTATCTACACTCATTTTACCAGCTGGCAGATTAGAGCATGTCCCTCTGGGACCGACTACTTGAATCTCATGTTGTCCAAGATAAATCAGGATATCCCATCCTGTGCCCTTCTGCCCACAGATACAGAGGACAAGCAGCAGGATAAAGCCTCAACCAAATCCACAGACAGTCACAAGCGAGGTGTGAGCCCCATTCATAACGAAAAGTTACTACCTAACTTATCAACACTATTTTATATTTTTCTGCTTTGTATGTGTGTTTTCCAGCTGTTTGGATTTTTTCTGACAAACGGGCATATGCAACACAGACAGACATCAAATTTGTAGCAGTAACAGAAGCGCCTGATCCTCTTAACTTTTATTGGAGATTTGGGGATGGACCAGAAATAAAAACAACATCCAGAATCTTCAAAAAGAGATATCGCCTCCCAGACAAGTGCTTTTTGATTCATTTATTTTCATGTAGACAATCTAAAGATATTTTTAGTTACAAAAAAAAGTTTTATACAGATTTTACTGAAGCAATAATTGTCTATTTGTTTGTCTCTCTGTCTTTGCAGATACAATGTCACTGTCAGTGTGTCTAATGGTCTCACATCCATCAGCTCAGATGTTTATCCTGTTGTGATTCAGAGAGCTGTGCAGGCCAACAGGCTTCTGTATAGTCCCTCAGTTTTATCAAACCGTTCTGTAAACTTCACCTGCCGGATCAGCTCAGGTACTGATGTCTCGTATCTTTGGAATTTTGGAGATGGAACAGAGCTAGATGGATCAAGCACTGTGCATCATGTCTTTAACAGGTAGAAAGTGTATTTTTTTGTTGATTAGAAAGTTCAAAAGATTTTTTTAAATAGAATTATATGCTTGGAAAAGTGCCTTATTTCTCTTATTATTTAAATTATAATTTAATTATTTATTTATTTGTTTAATTTTGTAACCATTACTTGTAACAATCTTGTTCTCAGTCATAATTGTTGATTACCTAGCCATTTAATGTTTAAAAAAAGTTTGATTGACTTATTGTTAATGTGAATATATTTTTTATTTTTCTATAGAACTGGAGAGTACATATTAGAGGTTATTATGTCAAACTTGGTGAGCTCAGCCTCTTTAACAGGGCACATCTTTGTCGTTGAAGAACCATGTCAGCCTCCTCCGGTGAAAAACATGGGCCCAAATAAAATACAGGTACAAGTTCTTTATATATCACAAACCGAAAAAAGTTAGAAAGTTAAACTACTAACAAATACGTATCTATATATATATATATATATATATATATATATATATATACCTTGCCGGTGAAAAGTTTGGAATAATTAATTTCATTTATTTGATCAAAAATACAGTAAAACAATAAAGATGTGAAATATTAATACAGTTTAAAATAGAGGTTTTCTACTTTAATATGTTTTAAAATGTAATGTATTCACGATTCTCCAGAAATCATTCTAAAATGAGGATTTGGTGTTCAAGAAACATTTTTACTGCTTAATATTTTTGTGGACCTGTGTATACTACCATTCAAACGTTTGGGGTTAAAAAATAACAAAATAAAGAAATGTATACTTTTATTTAGCAGGGACACATTAAATGGATCAACAGTGACAGTAAAGATTTGTATTTCAAATAAATGCTGTTCATTAAACGTTTTATTCTTAAAAAAAGTATCTTGGTTTCCACAAAAATATTAAGCAGCGAAAAGAGTTTTCAAAACTGATAATAAGAACCATGAATTATAATTAATCACCAAAATTGAGCATTTTTTTTAATGATCATGTTACACTGATGGGAGTAATGATGCTGTAAATTCACCTTTCCATCACATGAATAAATTACATTTTATGATATATTAAAATTATTAAAATGTTATTTTAAATTTGAATAATATTTCACAGCATGTTTTACTGTATTTTTTTAAATCAAATAAATGCATTGGTGTGTGCATAAGAGACTTAAAAATCAGAATTATTCCAAACTTCTTGACTGGCTGTGTATATACTAAATAGATTTTTCTTGCATACTTACAGGTGTGGCGGTATCAAAATGTCCACCTTGCTGTGACGTTTGAGGCTCAGATTCAGTGTAATGTCTCCAGAGGTCTCCTGTATAGATGGACTATATACGACCCAAGCGGACAACAGTTACTCCTCCCACACATAGACACGGGACGGCAGTATATTGATCTTCCAAAATACCTCCTACATTATGGAACATATACAGCTATTGCAAAAGTAATATCCTTTTGTCACTTTTCTCTTTTGCTTAGGATTCAGATAATTCAAATTCTGCATTTAAGTCTGTTATGCTCGCCATGCAAAGCTGCATTTATTTGATCAAAAAATACAGCCTAAACAGTAATACTGTGAAATAATATTACAATTTAAAATTACATTTATTTTCATATATACAGAAAAAAAATATCTCCAATTGAAAATTTTCTAGTGACTGATCACATCTAAATTTTTCAGTTGGCCCAATTGAATTTCTGTGAATTGATGCAATTTAAACATTTTCAATTAAAGACCTGAATTTTTTTTTACAGTCTAGCCTATTACAATGTAATTTATTTATATGATGGCAAAGCTGAATTGTCAGCATCATTACTCTTCAGTATCACATGATCCTTCAGAAATCATTCTAATATGCTAATTTGGTGCTCAAGAAACATTTATTATTAATCTTAAAAACAGCTTTCACTTCTTTCAGCCTTTGCACCTTGACATGTGTATATATATATATATATATATATATATATATATATATATATATATATATAGAGAGAGAGAGAGAGAGAGAGAGAGAGAAATATGATACCCTTGTGTCACGATTCGATACATATCACGATACTGAACTTACTTTAATAAAATACTAAATTTGGTATTACATCGTGGGGTGGAAATAAATAGGCTTGAACTTTGTGCTGGCAACCCAATACACAACAATGGTGACAACAGAATAAAAATATTCATGATTCTGATGCTAAAAAATACTTTATAATTATTTTATGCGACACTCTGTCACTGACTAGATATAGTGAAAATAATGTAGGCAACATTTTACTGGTAACACAAGACATTTACCACAAATATTCCCCCACTGCATTACCTTACATTATATTCAACATTATATTTAGCTAATTTAATGTAGTACTGACACTTAAACTGTGAACCAGAAAATGTTCCCACACAGTCATTTTTATTTTGGGTGAACTATACACAATACAGATTGGCACTATCCACAATACATATTGTTGCATTTTTATATTGCAATATATTGTGACACTATATATTGTTACATCCCAAATGTAATAACATGAGAAAATACTAACAAGAGTTGTTGTCATCATCAAAGGTCCAGGTATCCAGTAATGTGGTGTACAGCAACTACAGTGTTTTAATTGAAGTGGTGCGCAGTCATCCTGTCAGTGTCATCAGTGAAGCCACAAATATTTTCATCAATCGTCAAAGCGGCGTTATTGTTAATCTGGATGGGCGAAAATCACATGACCCAGATTTCCCCAATAATACTTTAAGGTATGACGGTGTATATTTATTGATTACATTCTATAATTTTTGCATTAATCACATCTGAAATTTTGTTTTTTGTTTTAGTTACAGCTGGACATGCAGGCCAGTAAACACAGAAGAGAGCAGCTGTTTTAACAGAAACATTGAGTCCACTTCAGCAGTGCTTACATTTCCCGCTCTTGCCTTGAAACCTGACTTTGACCTGCTTAAATTCACTCACACTGTGTACAGTGGACATCAATCTTCTTCATCTGAGATGTTCATCACTGTAACATCAAAACGTGCCAGGTGGGATTCAAGAGGATAAAAAAAGAATGCAATATAGTGTGTGGTGTATATCATGCATGTAATGAATCATCATTTTTAATTCTCTGCAGCAACATTCATATGTCTTGTAAAGACTGCAGAGAAAATGCAGTGAACTGCAATGAACAGTTTTCTGTCTCTGCTCTCTGTGATGACTGTGGTTTCAATGCAAAAAAAGTCACCTATCACTGGAAACTTTACCTTGTTAATGCTTCAAGCAAAGCTGTTACAGAGGGTAAGTCATTCTGAAAGACATTCATCTAATATTGACCAAGACAGTTTAGCTTGTGTTTTTTGATTGTTCTTGTTCTTTCTTTCAGTTCCATTCTGCAGTAGTATGGATCTAGGTTTACCCTCTAAAATGGAGGAGAGCTTACAGTTCTCCCAGCCTGCTGTGACACCCAACACTCCAGCCCATTTTACTGATCCCTCCGTCCCAGATAAAGGCTTATCTCTGGCTCCTTATCTTTTATCTGAAGATATTGTCCTTACAGCCCCAGTTACACAAGATACTCTGACTTCAATGATGGATGATGTTATGAAACACCATAACATTAGCGAAAACACGCTAATTGAAAGTCCCAGTGCAAACATGTACCACCATGCAGAATTTCTAACTATCAAACCATCGCACCCACCCCTCTTTCCTTCCTTCCCTGAGGAAACAGAGTCGTCTGGGGGTCCGTGGGAGTATCATGGGTCTTTACCAGACCCAGATAAGGTGTCATTGACTGATGTGATATCAGGTATGAATGATCGTAACCATGTCTTTAAGTCAGAATCATGTCAAATAATGATTTTATGTAAACATTTTTAGAAACCTGAATTAGATTACACTCTAAAAAAATACTTGGTTAAAAAGAACCCAAGTTGGGTTGAAAATGGCCAGCAGTTGGGTTGTTTTAACCCAGTGATTGGGTTGTTTTAAGCAAACATTTAACTGGGTTAAAACAACCCAATTGCTGGGTTTGTCCTTTTTTGACCCACACTTTTTTTTCCCAAGCATTTTTTAGTGTTCCTATTATAGTAAAGCTTTTGTTTTAATGCATTGAATCAAAAAATAGTTCTTTACAGAGCTGATTTCTATTGAAATAAAATGAGATTAGACGCCCTCTGGTGGTAGATTGTTTTTGGATCAACATTTAACAATCAATTTTACAATAGGATGAGCTCGGCCAAAGGCAAAAGCAATTTGTGGAGACAAAACATACCATTTAATAGATCAGTTATCTGACACAACACATTATGGCAACCTAATATTAATAATAATTTACATTATTATTATTAGATTTATAAGTGGTTTTATTATTAATATTAGCAACAATAATAACCATATAATATAAAATATTATTATTAGTACTACTACTACTATTACTAAAAATAACAATAATTACTATATTATATTATTAATAATATTATAGCAATGAATAAAGAAAAAATAAAATGTAATAAATGTAATAATAACTTTGTGAATACATTTGCAGACTTGCATACTAAGGACATGCTTTACATGGACATTTACGAGGCAATATCAGGTGATCGTCCCTCCCAACCAGGTATTTTACTCTTAAGAAAAACAAAACTCTGGACTATTCCTGAAATTAAAATGTTAATTTTTGTGAACAGTACTGAATAATATGCCTGATGCTCATATGATATTTCTGGTGCTGTTTAGAGTATGATTACTATCATTTTGGAATAGAAGAGGCTGATCCTGGTGTTCCAGTCGGAAGACCTACAGGTTTTTTTATGTTCTGCATCAAAAGAGCAATAGTGATTAGTATTTAAATGTTTTAGTGTGTTTAACTGTGTGTGTGTGTGTTTGTGCGTGTGTGTGTGTGTGAAAGGGACCAATTCAATGGGATTTAGTTGGAATGAAGAATCATTCCCTCACTCTTATGACAATGAGGGTGATAATCTGGTGGACCCCAACCTGCTTGCTCCGGCGGTTTCTGAGAAGACCCTGCTGGATCTGGACAGGCAGCTCATTCATCAGCCTGTGTTTGAGTCTTACACTCTCACAGGTATGTGAGAGCACTCACAGTGCTTATTATAAGGCCACAAAACATTCTGAATTACATATGAATTCCTAAAAATCTAAGTTGACTCATTTCACATATGGATTGTAAAAAGAACCTTTGGTTGTCTTTGTCTACTTTTTCCTTTAGGATTATCTTCTTCGGTAGTCACATTTAAACCCTTTATGCTTAAACCAAAGAGTCTTTATTTGCTTGAAGTATCTGCAAGTGAGTTTTCCATCTTGTTTTGTATAATTTCATAATAAAGATTCCTATTACAAATGAAAATTAAGCCAACAAAGGAATAAATAATGCATTGTATGTTTGTATTTCGTTTGGCCAAATGCTATTTGCATTTTTTTTACTCCTCTTTTTCTCACCTTGTCAGGTTCTGAGGAGCGGCTACAGGGGAAAAGCCAGCTGTTCTTCCACACACAAGCTGTTCCAGAGGGAATGAGCTGCCAAGTGCAGCCCAACACAGGCTCTGAAATCCACACTCATTTCAGCGTCTTCTGCTCCTCTGGAAAAGAGGTTTAGGTTTTTCCTTATACTCCTTTTAACATATTCATATTTTGTATTTTTTAAGAACGGTGTCAAATTTAACATTAATTTTTTCTTTGATCTGATCTTGATGTGTTTGTATTTTTGTGATCAGGATCTCTTGTATAAGTACAGTTTCAGTGTGGGAAACACTGAGAGGAAACTCCTGTATGAAGGCAGGGATTTCCAACATTACTTTAGTCTTCCTAGTGGAGATCCTAATGACGATTACAAAGGTACAAAGAACCCATTATAAAGCCGACAAGGTCATTTCACGGTTACATTATTATGATCTCTCACGCACAAGCCACATCTCATCTATTCTCATTCTCATTTCCACAGTCACAGTCTATATTGAAATAAAGAACCGATTTGGAGCAGCGACCAAACCATGTCCTGTGACAGTGACTGTTCGTCCAAGCTTTCAGAGAAACTCATCCTCCCAGCCCAGCCCTGATCAAGAACTGTGCGCACGCTAAAAATTCTCAAATAATTCATTCTCACATATTTATTGTCTTATGATTTTAAAGGACATTTATTCCTTTTTCTAGGTACATATATGGAATAGGTAACCTTACCGGTCTAAGTAAGATTGGAAGCAACCTAGACATCAACAACTACATCTCTCTTTTGTCTGCGGTGCTGAACCGCTTGAGTCTGGACCCAGAGGCTTCTGTCGAGCTTCTGACTCTCACACGCACCGCCCTCGTTTCAGCGGCCTGTCAGCTGTCCATCACCGACAAGGTCTTAACTAGACAAAAATTCTCTGACTAACATTTGCAAAAAAATCCCCTATATTTAACTTTTTTTTCTGGTTTGTTTATAGGGAGATTTATTTGAAATCATTTACAGGCTGACTGATTTGATAAGAATCTCTAGTCAGGTGAGTATAACCCAAGTAGTGCCTTTGAGTGCCTAGAAAAGCGCTATATAAATGTAACAATTTATTACGTATATATATTATTATTACGTTTGGATTTATTTTCAGTTTACTGTTTTATACATTTAGCTGATTATTTAATATTGGTTTTAGGTGAAATTTCACAGTGCCAAAGAAATAATCCAGCACGTTCAGAACCTCCCATCCCTCTTACATGAGTCCAAGCCTCCAGCAGGTCATACACTGGACATTGGGGCGGTGAATGCGCTCGTATCGCTTCTGTCTGGTGTGTTGGAGGCTCCAGTCCTGTCTTCCAGACCAGGACACCAGCTTAAAAACAAAGTGCTTTACACCGTTACTAACTTAGTACTGGTAAGAGAGGCATCGCTGATGTAATGTTGATGTGTTAGTTTATAAAATGACATGACATTAACATGTCCTGCTGATTCTGTTTGAAAAGTTGAAAAGCAGCAGAAAATTTGAATGAATTCCCAGCTAATAGGCACTGTTTTCAGAACTGTGGCATTTCTTGCAATATTCTCTCATAGTTGACCAAATGTTCTTCCTGTAATGTTAAATAGATAGTTCACCCAAAAATGAACATTTTGTCATCATTTACTTACCCTTAAGTTGTTCCAAACGTGTATGAATTTCTTTATTCTAAAGATGACGGACCCCATTGACTTGCGTAGTATAACTTTTTGGTTACCGACATTCTTTAAATATTCTCGAGTTCAGCAGAACAAAGAAATTCATAGTTTGGAACAACTTTAGGGTGAGTAAATGATGACAGAATTTTCTTTTTGGGTGAATTATCAGTTTAGTCGGATGTTTGTTCAAAGTTGTCTGGTGTTTAATAATGTTCTCAACTCCTTAGCACAAAACCATTATTTATACATCATACGTGGAACGTCTGAGATTCTCTAAGATTCATTCATCTTAGTTGGACATTTGCAAGACACTAAAAAACGCTGTGTTAAAAACAACCCAAGTTGGGTTGAAAATGTACAAACCTAGCAAATGGGTTGTTTTAATTCAAAAGAAACATTCTCATAATAATTGCAGAATTATAAAATTGTATGTTTTCATAAGGTTCTCATTTTTGGAGGGCATAAAAAATGGATGTTTTGAATGTTGAGAAATAATGCTTTTATAACTTAATGGGAATGTTAGCAAAGTTCTTAGAACGTATTTTTGCTAACTGGATTAAGTCCTTCAAAATGTCCAGATTAAGATGCATCTTTGTTTAATCAATCATAATGTGATCAGTTCATTTGATCTGATTATTATAGCTATGTCTGTGTTGTAAACCGTAGATTTGAATGTAATGTAGCCTATTCTAGTATTATTTTCATTATCAATGTGGGATAAATAGATCTCTCCTGAGATTCTGTGACATTAACCTTTTACATTTTGTCTGCAGGATTATATGCTATCCAGCAATGTCTTGCAGTACAACGTGAATTCTAGTTTTATGGAAGTGTTAGCCCGGAAGAATAGCCAGTCTTATTCTATGGCGAAAACATTTGGCTTCACTACGTTCCACCTCACTGATTTTCTCAGGATGCAATTTCAGCAATGGAGCAGCAATGGCCAGCACAAGCCTTGCGTCATTACCTGGCTCACAGTGTACAGGCATAGCCCATTCCGCTGCTCCAGAACCATGCAGGTACACTATAAATGCATGGCTGAATTTGAGAAAACACGCTCTGCCCCGAGAAACAAATTACACTCTAATGTAATGTGATGTTACAGTTCAGTGGAGAGACAGCAGACATTCGGCTCTACAACTGCACCACTAGGAAGGAAATCAAAGTCCATCATATATCCACACCAGTTACCATTGCATTCCAGAGAAAAGAGAAAAGAAGCGTAGATATTTTTTTATTATTTGATTACAATAGTTTTCCTCTGTATTTGGTTACCCTGATTTGTGTCTTTGCTTGTTCCAGCAGAGCAGACATACAGATTTCACTCTTTTGCACAGTCAGGTGAACAGTCACCAGTTCAACATAACGTCACAGACCCTTCAGAGAGCCCTTCAGATCACTGTGCAGTTTAACAGGCCAGCTGAACGCCCCTTTCCCATCCTGCTGCTGCTTAGGTGACGACATCACTGCATTTCAGTGATAGTACTCAGTCTTCTCAACCGTTATGTTAAATATATAATGTGTGTTCACAGGATGTATGAGCAGCCAACACCTAATAAGTACAACGAACAGAAAATGTATCACTGGAAAGGACAGACAGCTCACATCTTCCTCCCTCAATCCTATTTGCATGGTTTGGTTGAACATTTTAGTCCATACATTATTGTATTTGACACAAAATAGACAACTTTTGAAGATGTGAAAAAATGAAATAATAAAAAGATTATTTATATAGAATAATTATGACTGGTAAACTATCTACCAATATTAATATAATATAAAATACATGTGGTTGTGTGTATATATATATATATATATATATATATATATATATATATATATATATATATATATATATATATATATATATATATATATATATATATATATATATATATATATATATATAATTAATTACTGGGGTTTCAATTTTTTAAAATATATTTTTGTTATTTTTTTTTATCTCCAGCCACTGGGGCTGTCTATCTGATGCTTCTCAGTGCAGACTATGATAAACGCCATTGTAACAAGTACATTGCCAGAGCTGTGAACTACACACTTAGCATAGAGTCTGTGGAATGTCTTTCCTGGGATGGTGTGAAGGAGTGGAAACCCAGGGGTTGTTTTTCTCATGGTGGTGTTTCTCCAGACAAGATCTACTGCAGGTATGGATTATACAATAAATGCTCCATCTAGTGGTAAGACAAAAAAATAAAGTCTCGTGTATTTTGATCTTGTATACCTCAAATGTTGTAGTAATGGATTTAAATGGCACAAATTGGGTTGTAACAAATGGGTTACAAATAAATTATTAATAGCATTCTTTAATATTAATTACTCTGGCAATATTATGTGCCCCCATGCACAAAAAAAATGCTTCAAATTATCCTTTTTTTTCAGTTGCAGCCACCTGGCATCATTCGCAGTATCGCATGAGAACATCATAAGCAGCTTCAACTCTGCAGATGTTTCACAATTTATCCAGTACACCTGCAATGCCTCTCTCCAAATTTATCAGATCTAAATATGGTTGCCTTTTAACGTAAACTTACACATATTCTCCTGTTTTGCAGCTCCAAAACTAACTACACACTGATAATTTTGTCGGTAATATTCCTGGCTCTATATGTGGTGGTGTTGGTCTTCTGTAGGAATGCTGATGTTTCCAAACAGAAAACTACAGGCTCATTCCTGCTTCCAGAAAACAGTCCCTCAGACAGATTCATCTATGCTGTCACCATAGATACAGGCTTTAGATCTAGAACCAGAATGACAGCAAAGGTATAAATCAACGTGACAGTTGTTGCACTGTGTAAATGCATATTTTAAGTTGCAAATATTATATTCGTTATTGTTGATTTCTGAATCTTCTTTGTATAATGTTGACAGGTTCACATTGTTCTATATGGAGATGTTGGTGTCTCTCAAACCAGGGAACTCAGCAGCTCTGACTCCAAACTCTTTACACGCAACTCAAGGAACACTTTTATTCTGAGGTAAATGCTAATTTCACACATTTACCATTATTGAGACAATACAGCCAACCATTAACTTAAACCTACTTTAAATGTCTAATTTGTTAAAAAAATATTTGTATCATAATTTTGTTTAACTATTTATTTTTCAGCACCCCAGAGAGTCTGGGTCAAGTATGGAAGGTGCACCTTTGGCATGATAATGCAGGTTCATCTCCCAGCTGGTACCTGAGCCATGTGGTGGTAAAAGACCTGGTGCAGGGGTCCAGCTGGTTCTTCCTGGGCCAGTGTTGGATGGCAGTGGATGAGGGAGATGGAAGGGTGGAGAGGAGTTTAGCTGCTTCTAAATGTGGCCTGACATTTAAACAGGTGAACCCTCATGTATTTTAAAACACTTTTACTTCTGATTCTTATTAAGCGTGGGTAATTTTTTGGGATTCTTTACCTATGTCTCTGAGATCCTGACACCTTGCACTTCTGGAGACTCCAGGTAGGTTGCAGTTCTGGAAAATGGTGGCGCTGGAGACTTAACTTAAATTCTTCACCTTAATTCTTTCGCAGTTAACATGTCTTTTCTGTAAAAGAAAACTTGCCTAATAAGTCTGCACACCTGAATATATGGTGTTTTTCATTTCCAGCCTTCATGAACAATCATTTATCACTTATAAATGATTAAATACTAAATTAAAAGTTAATAGGATTAATGTGGTTTGGAACTGGTGAAATGTGCTGAAAAAAATATGATCAGAAAATCAACGTGCTTAATAATTCTGCATGCAGTGTACTATAATGTATACTAGAAGCAAACATTTTAAATTCATGGAACAATGGATGAGTACAATCTGCAAGAATAACTGTAGTGTCTATAAGACAAATACACTCACTTAAAGGATTATTAGGAACATCATACTAATACTGTGTTGACCCCTTTTTGCCTAGCCTAGAAATCTAGACGCACTCTAGCGGCAGCAAATCTAATCTGACCGCGAGTGATGTCTAGCATCTCTCAATTCACTTCTGAGCTGTAAACGCCAAACTCTTCTCGGGCCAATCACATCGTGTATAGAGTCGGTGGGCGGAGCTTAATATAATGACGGCCGAGTTGCACGTGCTTCTAGTAAACAAAGAAACTGGCGAATAGCGGTCTTTCGAATCAGCTTTGACTGCGACTATGGAAGACTTGGAGTTAAGCTTTTCTCTGAGAAAATAAAGATTGGCACTGAAGTCATTCTTAAGAAGGGAAGATGTGTTCTGAGTTTTGCCGACCGGATACATCGAAAGTTTAATCTGTCAACTAGCTCTGCTTCACCTTCGTTGCTCTGGTTGGTTGTAGTGCTATCCAATTGTGTGCACGCCGTGCAGAGGGAGTTTGAAAGACAACCGTTTATCCCGCCCCTCTGATTGAGCCCTGTCAATGGTGAGTTTCCAGACCAAACATCTTGATGTGGGTCTGGCTTGTCAGGCTACCTTTTGCTTTCAGAACTGCCTTAATTCTAGGTGACATTGATTCAACGAGGTGCTGAAAGCATTCTTTAGAAATGTTGGCCCATATTGATAGGAGAGCATCTTGGAGTTGATGGAGATTTGTGGGATGCACATCCTGGGCAAAAAGCTCCCATTCCACCACATCCCAAACATGCTCTATTGGGTTGAGATCTGGTGGCTGTGGGGGCTATTTTAATACAGTGAACTCATTGTCATGTTTAATAAACCAATTTGAAATGATTCAAGCTTTATGACATGGTGCATTATCCTGCTGGAAGTTGCCATCAGAGGATGGGTACATGGTGGTCATAAAGGGATGGAAATGTTCAGAAACAATGCTCAGGTAGGCCATGGCATTTAAACGATGCCCAATTGACACTAAGGGGCCTAAAGTGTGTCAATAAAACATCCCCCACACCATTACACCACCAACACCAGCCTGCACAGTGATAACAAGGCATGATGGATCCATGTTCTCATTCTGTTTACGCCAAATTCTGACTCCACCCTCTGAATGGCTCAACAGAAATTGAGACTCATCAGACCAGGCAACATTTTTCAGGTCTTCAACTTTCCAATTTTGGTGACCTTGTGCAAAATGTAGACTCTTATTCCTATTTGTAGTGGAGATGAGTGGTTCCGAGTAGGGTCTTCTGCTCTTGTAGCCCATCCGTCTCAAGGTTGTGTGTGTTGTGGCTTCACAAATGCTTTGCTGCATACCTCGGTTGTAACGAGTGGGTATTTAAGTCAAAGTTGCTCTTCTATCAGCTTGAATCAGTCAGCCCATTCTCCTCTGACCTCTAGCATCAACAAGGCATTTTCACCCACAGGACTGCCGCATACTGGATGTTTTTCCCTTTTCACACCATTCTTTGTAAACCCTAGAAATGGTTGTGTGTGAAAATCCCAGTAACTGAGCAGATTGTGAAATACTCAGACCGGCCCGTCTGGCACCAACAACCATGCCACGCTTAAAATTGCTTAGATCACTTTTCTTTCCCATTCTGACAGTTAGTTTAGAGTTCAGGAGATTGTCTTGACCAGGACCACACCCCTAAATGCATTAAAGCAACTGCCATATGAATTGTTGATTAGATAATTGCATTAATGAGAAATTGAACAGGTGTTCCTAATAATCCTTTAGGCGAGTGTATATCAAACCTGTTTGATAACCTGGTCTGCCTAATGCCTACTACCTTGGTTTACAATGTCATTCAATGTCAGAGTTTCAAGAATTTTTTACATTTTCATTACCATGCCAACAGCATAAAGAGGAGCAAAGTTCAGACTCAAAGTTTTATAGTACATAAGGGTCCTATTTATATTAAACGCAGAGAGACTCCAGAGAAGACTAATGCTGGCCTTTTTTACATACTGCTTCAACATAAGTATTGAAACACAACTTATTAGGGTTCTTGTAACTGCTTGCCCATTCCACCATTCCACCATTCCACCATTTGACTATTCACTTTAGTTGGTTGAGGAGGCAAAGCACTAGATCTTACATCAATTACCATAGCTCTGCTCTTTTTTATGTTTACTTGCAAAAAGGCACAGTCACACCATGTCATAAATTCATTCACCACTGGACCATATCAATTCCCATCCTTACTCAGCAAACTAACAATAACAGTATCATCAGCATCCATTTTAAAATGCTGTTTGCTCACACACTCTTTGTATATGGGTAAATGTAGAGCAAGGGATGTGTGAACCTATATTTATGCTATTATTTTGTTTTCTCCTTACTTTTATTATAATGTTATGATGAATGCTGTCCAATAATATAATTAATATAATATAATTAATATAATATAATATAATATAATATAATATAATATAATATAATATAATATAATATAATATAATATAATATAATATAAAAAAGATACAAATCTAGAAAATATATAATCTAGAAAATCTAAATATAGTGTGGGATTTTTTGTTGTTGCCACAATACAAACACATGATTCATTAATTATACAATTTGTCATAACCACTTCAAATGATGATACTGTTTTTTCTTTAAATATGTATGAATACATATTAACACATACACATCAATACAATCCAACAAAAAACTGTCTTGTCTTGTCTTTTTCCCTATGTATTCGAGAAAGTTTCTATATTTAAAACTCACAAAATACCTGGAGGATTTTCACCCGTGGCTGTCTGTGTTCAGCCGTCCATCATTCAGTTCTCACACGCACACTCAGCGTTGGAGTGTGTGTCTGCTGCTCCTGCAGGGCTACATGTGTGTCAGCGCAGTGCTCATAAATCTTTTGGAAGAACAGGTGTTCCGCACAGAAATCAATACTTGTCCACAAATACTGTCAACGTATGTGTGATTTTTGTATTTGATTTTCACAATATTGAGACTTGTCTTTTTTTCTGTACACCAATGGGCAGTGCTTTTTAGAGATGGGCCTTATTGATGTTTCACCGGTTTCCATGGTGACAGGCCTTTTCAGTGTTCTTGCTGTGATGCCGGTGGGGGGTCTGGTGTCCCTGGTGTTCCGTGTCAGTAAGGTCAGAAATCCCAGGCTGCCTGAAATTGTCCTCCAGTTTCTTCTTGCCACAGTTAAAATGTGAAACTACTGGAGGCATTAATTCAGACAAATATATTTATTACATATTACTAACTGTTTTTATATTCTACTGATTTCCCTGTATCTGTTTTAGACCATGGCCCATAGTGTGTCTGGAGAGCAGTATACGGTCAAGGTGCCTGATGTCTATTCTGTAGAAGGTATGTTATAATGTCACTTCACTCATTATTCAAAATAATTTTAATAGACACTTTCTGTTGGTTTGTCTTTCACAAATCACCATGATGCACTTCTAATGAATGATTGTACATTTGAATCTTATGTGTCCTGGAATACAGTTTCCCACTGGACTCACAGCTCTTGGACAAAAGAGTATAAGGTATGATGTACGGAAAATTAAAATATGCGTTATGCTTTATAGGCTCAGCTGAATATGCTTTACTTAAATAATTTTAGTCTACATTACTAAAGACAATGCAAATGGTGTCTTGCAGCATGGCACTCAGGATTTATCTACGTCAAAACTGCAAGAGGACCCTGACAGCATTCTGGAGACTGTGGAAGACTCCATGCCTGATGTCAACAACAGATCACATGATAAATGCAAATGGAATAAGACTGATTTAAAATCACACTCTGCAGGTTTGTAAATATTATGATAAAAATGTAAGTATATAACATATAATATTTTACTATACTATGATATTTATATTTTTAATAAATTATATATATATATATATATATATATATATATATATATATATATATATATATATATATATATATATATATATATATATATATAGTTCTAATTAATTTTTTTTATAGTTTTAGTATATACATTTAGTATTAGTAAGCAGCACAACTGTTTTAAACATTGATAATAATAAATGTTTATTGAGCAGCAAATCAGCATATTTGAATGATTTCCGAATGAAGATGGGTGAAATTATGCTGAAAATTCAACTTTTCCATCACTGGAATAAAAAAAATATATGGCATTATTTTTAATATATAAAATATATATTTTTATAAATATATAATAAATAATAATATTTCACAATATTGCTGTTTTTACTATATTCTTGATTAAATAAATGCAGCCTTTGGTGAGTATAAGAGACATCTTTCTAACACATTAAAAACTCCTAGCAAAAATCAGACCCCAAACTTTTGAATGGTATTGCAGGGTAAAATATTTTCTTATTTACACAGTGTCTTTGTACACAGACATCCTAGAGAAGCAGCAGGTTTGTGGTGGTATAATCCGAAGTCTTCAATCGTGGTGTTATTATGTGGGCTGGACCCTCTGCTTGACTCTCTCTATTACATGCGTCGTCATCACGGGAACTCTTGGAGTAAAGTGGGTGATCCTTTGTACTACTATATTCTTTTGGAGCTTGAATTTTACTTGAAAAGTGTCTTCGTCACAATATTTGTTTCCCAAATATATGAAAATTAGGATTTAAATGTATTACCATACAGGTTCAGCAAAACAAAGACTCTTCTGTGGGCTCATTCCGTGTTCTTTTCTCTGGTCTTCTGTGGCTTTGTTCTGCATCCAGCAATGGTAAATCATCTTGATCTCGCACACACACAAATCCTAGAACTGCCCCTGGCGTCATCCATCAAGATGGATGTACATGGTTTCAATTTTATATTTGACCCAAGTTCTGTTCTTGGATCTTGGATTCACACCTTGCTCATTCAGAGCATTTGTTTTGGAACCTGGTGTGTTTTCTTCCTTAGTTCAGTTCGTTTAGGCAAATATGAACACTGCAATCGCGCTCAGATCTGCACCAAAACAATCACTCAACCAAACAATGTGGTCTAGGCCTGATTGAAAAAAAAAACTCTGGAGTGGTGCAGTTAAGGTGAGAAAGCAATCCGAACCTCATAATTCATAACGTGAAATGTGTTATCTGAAAACCAAAAGAGCAACCCTTTGGGCAATGCAACATCAGGCCCAATCCAGTTGTCATTTCCAGGGCCATGTTTAAATAGCAAATGCACTCGCACCCATCTGTTCACCTATGGGTGTGCTGGTCTGAAAAAAGGTGTGTTCAGGTGCATTGTTGGTGTGGGTGTTGATATTTTGAGGATTCCTCTTTGGAGAAGAGTTCAGTCTTCCAGCTTACAAATTCCACAGTGTAAATAGCGAATCCGCCATGGTGCAAGCGCAACTAGCTTTTAACGGCTAGATGAGACTTTCTGATTGGTTAATTGCCAATCCATTGTTAAACTAGCAAAAATGGATTCGGACACACCTTAAGTGTACCTGTGCCATGCGCTTCAGACCATGTGCTCAGATCGCTAAAATAGGGCCTTAAAATTAAGTGTCATTACTTTTCTCCATGCATTGCAAGAATGTTGTCCTGACAGCTTCGATACCCGCTCTAACTGCGTAAATATATTATCATTCTACATTGATATAAGTGTTTGCATGTCACAAGAGCTACAGATAAAGCCACAATCAGCTCATAAAGCGAACTTGTCAATCCATGTAGATGGATGACGCAGAGGAAATTCTGACCAATAAGAGGGCAACTTTACTCAAATGTGACTTGAATAAACACATTTTGGTATGCTTTGAAATAATGCCTTTTGGAAGTGAATCTTTGAAGAAGAAAATGCAACATTTAAGTCCCTGTTTCGGAACAAAGCAAACAATCTATGGGTCTGAATACGCCCTTGAAAATCTATTTTATCTAAGTTTTACATTTTTATTTCCTCATACAGATACTCATAATTGCTACCACAGTGTCACTGCTTCATCGAAAGAGGCCGAACTGGTTTCACAGTCTAAGTGTAACCGAGCCTGTCACTGAGTTAATGAAACACGGGGACCAAAACATTGAGACAGTCTTAGTTAGCAAATACCAGCAGGCCCATTTTGAAAAGGTAAAATCATATAAACATGTTTTTATCACACTGATAGAGCAGTGGTTCTCAACATTTTTGTCTCCAGGGCCCAATGACTTTTGAAGGATTTTTATTTTTTATTCACAATTTCTTCCTGATCAACTATTTTAGAGGTCAGCATAGTCAAGTCAAGTCAAGTTTATTTAATTATACAGTGCGTTTACAATGATGATTGTTTCAAAGCAGTTTCACAGTGTTAAACAGGAAAATATTGCAAAACAATTTGATTCGGCTGTACAGTCGCTTCTTCAGAAAACGGTGATGTCATCAGCTCATTTCTATTTATCATATAGTGACAATGTGGGCAGATCAGTGATATAGTTGATATAGTTAATTTAGTTATTAATTTTATTTGGATATTTAGTTGAAAACTTAGATCGAAATTTTAGTGTCCCCAACTGAGCAAGCCATCCAAAGGCGACAGTGGCAAGGAACCAAAACTCCATAAAAATATTTATATTCATTATAAAAAGGTTATAAGATTTTAATTTACATGACTTTTCCAGGTTTAGCAATGCCACAAACACGCTTCCTTATATACAGTATCCAGGAAACAAAATGAGGAAGTGAATTAACCATTCAATAAAATTATTATTTGGCTTATTTTAATGTTTGTTGTGTCTTAATTTAAATAAGTTCATTCAAGTCATCTTGAGGCTACCTTTGAAGTTTGCTGAGGCCCCCTGGTTGAGAACCACTGATTTAGAGGAATTGCAACAGAACTTAAGATTGGATAATAATCAAGTTTACATTTACTCTGCATTCTGTTTGATGATCAGGTGCTCGCTGCCCGTCAGAGAGCCAGGTATCTGCGTCTAGTGCGGCCACCGAATTCAAAAGAGTTGAAGTGTGTGAGAGGCCAGATCAAGAAACAGACTCTCCTTTACAAAACCACAAGGTCTTACAATTTGTTCAACCTCAATTCTTAATTATTTCTTATAACTCAATCTACCTTCAAACCCCCTAAATACACTTTTGCTTCAACAGGGATTTGATGTTATACCTAATCATGCTATCGACGATCCTGTTTGTGACTTATGGAAAGTCTGCCAATGACAAGTACCATTTGAATCAGGCTATCAAAACTCATTTCACAAAGTAAATGAAGACATTCTCAAATAACCACATTACTTGAGATGATTATGTGTGAGTGCTAACATTATTTTCATATATATATATATATATATATATATAATGTTATAATGTTTTTTTTATAAACAGGAGTCTGCAAAATTCTTTTTACTCCATCCAAAAGCATGACGATTGGTGGAAATGGACAACAACCACATTCATAGAGAGACTATACGACAATGCCAACCGCCATGATAAAGGAATACAAAATGAAGTACATTTTAATGATTTATTTGACATCTGTTGCAGTACGAACCTTTTTAAGTGAATTGACAAAAAAATGCATGCTAACAATGTGTTGCTTTAACAGACAGGAGATTTCAGAGGTGATTTCTCTCTTATTGGGAGTCCAGTCATTAGAAAGATCAAGAGCACATATAACACATCATGCCAGGTAAATCACAAATACAACATTATTTCTTTAAAGCTAAAGACACATTAGATTATACACATGACATTTGACATACACTGCAGATCAATCGTTTGAATTAAGATTTTCTGATTTGAGAAGTCTTACAATGCTCATTGTTTAAAAAGGTTGCATTTATTTGATGATATTATGAAATATTATTACAATATAAGAACGGTTTTCTATTTGAATGCATTCATTTAATCATGTAATGGAAAGCTGAATTTTCAGCATTATTACAGTCTTCAGTGTCACATGACACCGAAGATTGGCCTAATGATACTGAAAATTCAGCTTTGCCACGACACAAATAAATTATATTTTAAAATATATTCAGAACAGAGTTTTGTTAGGTATAAATATATATGTAAATGATTACAAATTTTAAAAAATTGTAAATAAAAAAACTTGATGATACACGGGCAACTTTTTGAGCAAGTTGCTCAAAAAGTTGCCCCATGTATCATGAGCTTTATTTTTGAAAACATCTTAATTATTCCAGTGTGCTTTCTCTATGACCAGATTTTGAATTTGTTGGAAAAGAACAATATAAATTCCTCTGACAACCAGTCTGTGAGACACTCACTTTGTGGGAAACTTGGGTGTTATGAGGGAGAAAGAGTGAGTGTGAATCTGGGAAAAACAAGGTAAACTGCTAATTATTAATCTTTTATGTGAAAAAGTATCTGTAATATATTTATAACCTTTTAAATAAAGAATATGTATTGCATTGCTAAAATAGGTTCCAAGCAATCAAGTCAATTAAAAAGCTTCTGGATACAAGCTGGATGACACCATTCACCCAAATTATGATGGTCCAATTTATCTTGTACAACGGGCCCTATAACCTCTTCACATCAGTCACCATTCTAGTAGAGCAAACCTCAACAGGCGCTCTGATGCCCTCAGCAAGTGTTCAGTCCACTAGACTCTACCATTTCCCAACTGTCCTTGACTACAGTGTTATGACCTGTGAGGTGAGCATCATATTACATCCCAGACACATGATCAGTTAAGTTTAATGTGGAGGGTAAATGTGATATCGTTATTGATTGTGAGTATCCAATATACTGTATGCAAAATATGATACTGTTAGGGTGACAGTTAGGACCCAGGACCAGTAATGAAGAATGAAGACCAACAGTCAAGAGTGCATTTAATTAAAGAGAAATTTACTGAAGAATAGTTTGCAGTTTCAACAGCAGAAGCCAGCTTCAGGACTTACAGGTGCTTGTAGGCTGCGCTCCCTCTCTACCCGATCTCGTACATACAATTTATCAACAGTTATACTCTTTTCAAGGTCTAGCCACGTCATTACAGCAAGTTGAATGATTCTGATTGGCTATGAGAAAATAGACAGTCATGGTAAATTTCCACACATTATGAGTTAATCAGATGCACGTGTCCATAGATCACTTGTTGACGCTTTCACGCCGGAATTAGGCATGTAGTGACCTTCTAGATCTGGAGCAGGTGCCAGCTTGTCCAGAACAACATCTCTTAGGATGCCCATAATCCACCTCCAATACTGATCTGTAACACATAATACTGCACACATACATTCTCAACTCCAACCTTGGAGAAACTGTGTCTAAGCTCCAGTTCTGACCAGAAAGTTTTCAAAACATACTGATAACATGTTTTCTCTTAGTAAGAGGTAGAGACAATAGTACAGGCAATATTCATACGATTCTTTAGTGTTTCAGTAAAAGGAAATATTATAAAATTAATAAAATATTATATAAAATGAAAGACAAATCCATATTTCATATCTGGAAGCCATGCTAAGTGAGTAAGGACTGTTACTGCTCTTCTGGCATGTTAGGGGTGTGTGATACCTCCAAAATCCAAAGTCAGAGACCAAATACAAGCTTTAGAAAACATATCTAAGGAAACAAGTGGTTCTCTTGATTAAATAATATCATAATTGGTAATGATAATTAAATCATTATAATAATATAGGAGGATAAATATTGATTCATTCTTTGATTACAAATTTAATAAGGATATATATATATATATATATATATATATATATATATATATATATATATATATATATATATATATATATATATCCTAATTAACTATTAACTAATTGAGTGTCTAATAACTAATAGCTTGAGTGAGAGTGAGAGTGCTCGACTCTTACTTTGTCAATACAAGTCCTTCCAAAACTTGGAAATAACATCATAACATTTATTTCCGACTAAAGGTGCATCGATTTTTGGTTAAGGTCTTGTATTGACAATGCAAGAGTCAATCACTCTTTAAAGTCTCCTCTAGCACATCCCAAAAACTTTTAGTAAATTTAAGGTCAGGACTTCTTCATAACTCTTCATGCTCCGTCTCAACTATTCTTTCACAATTTGAGCCTGACACATCTTGACATTTTCATCCTGGAATGAAAATATAACATGCTAGAAGCAATAATCTCTGCAATAATGATCCAGACATACTCTTAAATGTATGTCTATTTGAATCCAAACAGTGACTTTTGTTGACCGGGAATTGTATTATATTAATTATTATTGCATTGAGTCAGATTTTTTATTTATTTAAATAGTCTATATTATATTGTGAGTATATTTAATTTTTCCCTCTGTGTCATTTTACTTCTAGCTTCTTTTTTTTGTATTCATCCTGCTTCATATGTATTGGCAAATATATGTTATGACTCAAAGGGGATGGCTTTACTGGAGAAACATTTGGAGCTGGCTAGAGGTGACATTACACTGTCTAAACATGAATTTTGATATTATACTGTCTTCTTAATGACTTTACTCTGCTAATTACTGTATTTTTATATACACAGATGACAGTTATCATCTGCAGCCTTTTACGTTATATCTGCACTGTGTACACCTTTATGCTAAAAACCGAGATGATTGACTTCCTGCAGAACGGGGATTTCAAAATACGGGCTGCTCTAAGCCCCATCTTCTTTTGTGAGCAGGTAGGAAAAAGCAGTTTAATTCATTATACTAATTACAGTGCGTGTGTGTGTGTGTGTGTGTGTGTGTGTGTGTGTGTGTGTATATATATATATATATATATATATATATATATATATATATATATATATATATATATATATATATATATATATATATATATATATACGGTATATATTATCCCACTATGAGAAGATGCTATAATGCGAATCAACTGCAGATGAACATTTCAAGAAAAAATACTGAAATACTGGGACTGCATGCAGTTACATAGCTCAAAGTGAATTAAGTTTGTTCAGACTTCTTGAAAGCATTCTGAATTTAGCAATATGGTATTCACTGCTGAACAGATATAATTATGAACATTTATCATTCACAGCTTTCTCAATCAGTCCTTGGTGGTGTTGTAAACTTGCTTCTTCTGAAATGTGTGTCCCTACTACCGCTAAACAAAGCAGTAGCAGCAGCTGTGTCTTCTTGGAATGTGATCTTCTCTAACCTGCTTTGGTTACTGGTAGCCTATTGATTTACATAACACAATATGTTAAAATCAGTTCACCCCATTAATGTAACCTAAGGCAACTTCCATTAAATAATTTTCTTCATTTCTATTTAGGCACCTGGTGTTATTGTCACAGTGGCCCTCTCTGGTCTCCGCAACTTGGTCTTTTATTCATTCCAATTTAATGGTATCACTAGATCTGCTCATTTGCTCTTCACTCGTTTCTTTTGCTTGAGCCACTTCAATGACATTTACCTCCAATCCCATGTTCCATCAACACTTTATTCTGGAGCTATATTTTGCACTATGATTCCATTGAATGCTATGGTATGTATTAGAATATCAAATATGTATTATGTATGATACACAGTGTATATTAGAGAGCAGTTATATCTCAGTTTAGTGTAACTTTTTGTATTGAAACTATACCTCCTAGACCTAGACTGATTGACTTGATTTGTTTTTCTTCAGGCAATTGCCACCCTTATCGTTTTTGTGAAACAAACAAAGGCAACTAAAAAAAGAAAACATTTAATTACTGTCTTTGAGCTGGTCTATTATGTCAAAGACATGGCTTTACTCATTACTGGCAAAGCTAATCACAAGTCAACTGACCATCATGCCCACACTAATGTAAGCACTCCCTGTAATAATTAATTGTTTCTAATATGTAAATACTATCATCTGCATCGTTGTAAAGATTTCTTTAACCATTTTAAGGTAAATTTGCACTTCTTTCCACAGAGCTTTTACTTAGCAGAGTTTGAGGACCTCATGGATGAGCTGTGGTTTCATCTCTGTACCATGTCAGACAGTCTCCAAAACACCCCACCAGCAAAAGAAAATCTACTTGAAATCCAGAGCAATTTTTCATTCCCATTTTCTGAGCATGTTTATTGCTCAGACTCAGAGGTGGTTATTTTACTTTTGCACAGCACTCGCATTATTCACGCTGCACTGTACAAACACATTTGTATGCGACTTATGTGTACATTTGGTTATATGTAGTATACAGTATTAGTAATAAGTGCTATGACATCTGAAGCACCAGCTGAAAGAGAAAATGTATAATGTTTATTAAATGCAGCTTTATATATATATATATATATATATATATATATATATATATATATATATATATATATATATATATATCTTTTTTAATTTTTTTTAATTTTTTATTTTTTTTAATATAATACACATTTTTGTTTTTTTATAGAGTGTAACTTTTGATGGAAACTGTATGAATAGCAAGCCACACAGGTTGGGGAAGAAACACAAAGGATGCCTGGATATGAGCAGTGCTTCATTTTTGTCATACAAGGAAAACACTCACAGGTAGACTTGCCTCTATAAGTTAAATACAGTAGAGAGTTGATATACAATATAAATGAATGTCAAAATCTAACACTATAATTCCCATATTAATTCCCTTCAAGATTACCACTCGAACAGAGTATGTATAAGTACTTACAAGAAGGCAAAGGAAGAACGCAGGAGAAGAGCCTTTCAAGAGGGCTGAGAAATTTCAAAAACCACCTCAGAGATCCTGTCAGAGAGTTAGAAGAGAGTGGACGGGCACAAATTCTTTCTTCAGGCAAGCAGATCCATTGTGCACCAGCTGAGCGGAAGAGCATAGTGTCCTCTAAATCAGCAATGCTGCCCGATCCAAGCAGAGTGGCAGATGAGCATAATAATGCCCTCGAGACTCAAATCATCACACAAATGAAAAGGCACACTGTTCTAACCTCACCGACTTGCAAAGTGAACATAGGTCATACAGCCCGTGCCAATGAAGATGGACAGTCATGTGTGTTTAAAGCATTACCCAGTGAGGGAATGGACATTCCTATAGAAGAACAAACGGTTATTCCAGGGTACATTGAACAATGTGTGTAATACAAGAAAAAAAAAGACCTGTTCAGTTTGCACTCAAGCATTTTCAAGACCAACAGGTTTTTAGAATGTTCATTGGTTACTTTATTAAAACTTTCATGTTTTGTTATTTGAACAACTTTGTTTAAACTGTCATACCTCAACTTAATATTTGATTTGAAGTTGAATGCATAAATCACTTCTACAACAAAGATATGGCTTGTTAACTGTTATTTAAATAGTTTAATCATTTTCAAATTTCCTGACCTACCAGTCTATTTATTTTATTTCTCTAAGATAAACAAATCAGACTTTCTTTTGCCAATTTTAATTTCTACATATATTCAATTTTAATAAATAAAACTTTTACATGTCTAGCCTTTTGGTCTTGTTTGCTACTACACAGGGAATATATCATTTCAGTAACTGAAAACTTCACATTGCTCAATAGAAACAGCACCTGGATACGCTTCCTGGATCTCGTCTAGCCTTTCACGTAACATCCAATCGGATTGTATCCAGAACAGACCACCCAATTGCAGGTTTGAACGTGCATTATCTGCGGACTTGAGTGGCGATCGGTGATTGGCCAAGTCCTTGCGCTACCAACCAATCAGAGCGTGGCAAGTCAGACAAGTTCAAGTAAAGGAGTGGGGAAGCGAAGTGACCAAATTACATTGAGAGAAAAAAATGCGTGGTTTGTGATGACCTGAGCCAAAATCATTTAATGCAAGCGTTATCATAGCTATCACAGTATTGATACCTTTAACTACCGGTAGCAGTGTATGCATCTCGGTTTAATCCAATAAGCTAACTAAAGGAGGCGTGAATATTACAGATCATGAAGAAGATAACCCTTCTATTGATTGTGTTACTTGGAGTGACACACTTCATATTACCAAGCCGATGCGAAGAAGATGCCAAAGATGGTAAGATATCTGTTGCAGGATTTTGATGTCTAACATATTTTGAGATAATCAGATCCGTGCACTTGATAGCAAGCTTGATGCATTAGTGTTTAGGACAAAACGGCATGCTAGACTGTTAATTGTAAAGAAGACCATACAATTTTTTGTTGTTGTTGCCATATAACAAAGACTACAAAAAACTTAAAGTATTAAGGAAACAGGAAATATTGCTGTTGCTCTAGCTTGCATTTCAAATTTGTTAAATATTTTAGATTCAGCTGAAGATCTAGGAGAGGAAGATGACGACGACGACGATGATGATGAGGACGATGCAGATGATACTGAAGTGAAGGAGGAGAATGGGGTGCTGGTGCTGACAGACAAAAACTTTGACACCTTTATGGAGGGCAAAGACACCGTACTTGTAGAGTTCTATGCACCATGGTAAGATTTCTTTCTTTCACATAAGGAGACACGTCATCTCATGTCAAAGATCTTGGTCATGCAAATATTACACTTTCTCAGGTGTGGCCATTGCAAACAATTTGCTCCCGAATATGAGAAAATCGCTCAGACACTAAAGGAGAATGACCCACCTATTCCTGTGGCAAAGGTTGATGCCACTAAGGCTAGTGCTCTGGGCAGTAGGTTTGAAGTGTCTGGATATCCCACCATCAAAATTCTCAAAAAAGGAGAGCCGGTGGACTATGATGGGGACAGAAGTGAACGTGGTGAGTGCACTCAAAATCATTTTAATTACTTTTTTTATTTTAAGTGTTAATCAAGCATGGTTTTAACTTTAATTTTCCCAGCCATTGTGGAACGGGTTAAAGAAGTTGCCCAACCAGACTGGAAACCTCCTCCAGAGGCCACCCTTGACTTGACTAAGGATAATTTTGATGATGTGGTGAACAATGCAGACATCATTCTGGTGGAGTTCTATGCACCATGGTTTGTATATTTAGAGTCCTATGCTGCTTATTTTTTGACTTCGCATGTAACCTCTTTGCCTTCTTTCTAAACCATCAGTGTGTCTTCTTGAGAATACCATGTTTAAATTCAAACAGGTGTGGCCACTGTAAGAGACTCGCTCCCGAGTATGAGAAGGCTGCCAAAGAGCTCAGCAATCGCATTCCTCCTATTCCACTGGCTAAAGTAGATGCCACTGCAGAGAGTGATTTAGCGACGCGGTTTGGTGTTTCTGGCTACCCAACTCTTAAAATCTTCAGAAAGGGCAAAGCTTTCGATTACAATGGTCCACGGGAGAAGTTCGGTAGGCACTCACCTATTGTCTTGCTGGCAGATTATTGCTGAGGTATAGGGAATTTCATTGTCTTCATTCTTTTTTTTGTCCAGGTATTGTTGATTACATGTCAGACCAGGCGGGTCCTCCATCAAAGCAGGTGCAGACACTGAAACAGGTTCAGGAGATCCTCAGAGATGGAGATGATGCTGTTATTGTAGGTGTTTTCTCCAGTGAAGATGATGCAGCATATGAGATCTATCAAGAAGCATGTGTGTACTGCGCTGTCTGAAAGTCATCCTTCATAAATTTAATGACATTTAATCTTTACTTTTTAAATTTTTCTAAATTTTTCTAACAACTTTTTCTCTCTTGCTGCAGGTAACACTCTGCGAGATGACTATAAATTTATGCATACGTTCAATAATGAAGTTGCAAAATTCATCAAGGCTTCACCTGGACAAGTAGTCATGCTCCAGCCAGAGAAGTTTAGGTCTAAATATGAGCCAGCATCTCATTCACTAACAATTAAAGTAAGTTCTGCATCTTTAATTATTCGAATTATTCGATCTTTGCAAACCAAGCATGTTAAGGTGCGATAACATTACATAAATTTAGGTGGCAAAACGGATAAGGTACTTTTACATCAACTTTTAAAAAAACTATTATTTAAAAAAAAAAAAAATCTCTCAGTTGGTCAATCTGACAAATTTGAGGGAAATTCCTCATTGCATATTTAAATGACTGGATTTTGCCTGTGAAAATTTGCAGAACAATGGTAAATGTGACTGAATCCAGTCAGTTTTCCTAAAAATGTTTTTGTTGTTGTGCTTTTTCTAAAGGATTCCACGCCTGCTTCAGAAGTTCAGGAATTCTTCAAGAAACACACATTACCTTTAGTTGGACACAGAAAACAGAGCAATGAAGCAAAGCGATACAGCACACGACCTCTTGTGGTGGTTTATTACGGAGTGGACTTTAGTTTTGACTTCAGAGTTGGTATGTAGCAACGCTGTGTAAAAGGAATTAATATTGTACCTGTAGCACACAATGTAAATGCTTTTATTCAATACTAACACAATGAATATCCACCCAGCCACTCAGTTTTGGAGGAGCAAAGTGCTTGAAGTAGCAAAGGATTTTCCAGAGTACACATTTGCCATTGCGGATGAGGAAGACTATGCTGATGAACTGAAGAGCCTTGGACTCAGTGAAAGTGGGGAGGAGGTGAATGTTGCCATTCTTGGTGAGGGAGGGAAGAAATATGCCATGGAGCCAGAGGAATTTGACACTGATGTGCTCCAGAGCTTTATCATGGCCTTCAAAAAAGGTAAGTTATTGGTTTATCTATTCCTTATGAAAGTGAACATGGTTGCACAACTTAAGGCTTAATAAGAATGATTGTTGCAATACTGAGCTAAATCTTAAGCCAGTACTGTAAGGGGTTTCTCTAAGAATGCAAATGTAATCAGTAACTGTCTATTCTTCTGACAGGTAAGCTGAAACCTATTATAAAATCTCAGCCTATTCCCAAGAGCAACAAAGGACCAGTGAAGGTTGTGGTGGGCAAAACTTTTGATGACATTGTTATGGACACAAAGAAGGATGTCCTTATAGAGTTCTATGCACCATGGTGTGGCCACTGTAAAAAGATGGAGCCAGATTACACAGCTCTTGGAAAGAAATACAAGAATGAGAAGAATCTTGTCATTGCCAAAATGGATGCCACTGCTAATGATGTGCCCCACGACAGTTATAAAGCAGAGGGCTTCCCTACAATCTACTTCGCTCCTAGCAACAACAAGCAGAGCCCAGTCAAATTTGAAGGCGGCAAAAGAGATGTGGAGGAACTGAGCAAATTTGTGGAAAAACACGCCACAAAATTATCACACAAAAAAGATGAGCTCTAAGAGATTTAGAGAAACCATGAACTTTATATAAATGCAGTTCTGTGAGAATGGAAGTATTCTGGGGGGTCTTTGATACCTTCAGAAAAGAGAATGTTTTGATTTGTTTTTGTACGTACTTTTGTTTCTGGATTCAAAACATTCAGTATTTTCATTCCAAACTAAGCACTGTTTATTTCTCTCAAGTCTTTTAAATAAAATGTAAAAATGTAAATGGAGTGGTTGTCATAACTTAGCTGTGATTGTATACTTATTTCTGATGACCAGCCTACTTAATTTCAGTCCAAATGCTCCTTCAGATGCTTCAGAACATTGTTAATAATATACATTCATAGTGTGCTGTACTGACAAATTGCAGTTCTAACCTCTCAGTTGCCTAGTATGGGTTTCATTTATTATTATGAATCCCTCAAATGGTGTGTGGGACCACCATGAGCTCGAAGACTAGTGTGTACACTGAGTAATAATAAAAAAAGCTTAGTGTATGTGTGCTCATAACCGGCTGGTGAGATGTTATTCTCACATAAAACGAAGTAGAGACCGATGGCTTGGATAGACTTGGATCCGGACATAAAGTCAAAGCTGATCACGTTTATGACTCGTATAAATTCTGTATGAGCATGCCAATACGTGATAGTTAGATTAATAACGTTTTATTAAAATGTGTACAATTTCTCAGACGTTGTCACGTAGACGTTAAATTGCAATATATGCCTACATGTGCATTTATCGGGACATTTTAAAATCATGTAGTGTCAGGGACCATGTGATGACGTATAGAGTCTCTGAATCATTTTTCGAACTGTTCGAAAGAACCGGCTCGGGGAAATGATTCATATTGCCCATCACTATTGTGATGGCATTGCCCCCGTTTGGAGTGGGTGGTACTTAATGAACCAGTTGACCCAAGTCCAAACAGTCCACAGGAAGTCCCTCAGTTCAATGCGAAAATGAATGTATCGATTTACTGGCCATATGGAACTGTTTTCTTCCTATATTTTGGCACAACGACAGCGTGCTTTCTCTTCTGTCTGTACTAGAAGAAAGTAACAAAAGCGCAAATCTTTGCATTATTACATTGTATCGCAAACACATTAACAACTGTTGATCTGTGATCACGTTATTCGAGGCAATGATAAAAATAAGAAGACTGCCAATGTCATATTGCGCGCCGGTTTAGTAGTTTTACAAAACTGTATTCGTTCAAAATGAAGAACAAAGAGAACTTCTTCACATATCCCCCACTGCAGTCACGCATCCGATTCGCCCAGTCCCTGATAGGATCTAACCAATCGAAACTCGCTACACTGAGCAGCTTGAACATGGTTTGTTCTGATTGGCTCGTCTGTTTGGCGCTCGTTGATTCTGCAGTGCGCGAGGTGGGCGGCGAATTCTGAGTATAAACGACAGACTGAGCGGGTTTGAATACTTACAGAAACGGAAATATTAAAAATACATACATTTCAAAATTGTTTCAAATTCGCTTACAACCTTCCACAGTTAAGAGAGGGAAAAGACGTCTGACGAAATAGTCGCTTGAAGAACTGAAGGCGAATTAAACGCCTGTCTTTTGTTTATCGAGGCTCGCCGGTATTGGTAACGCGGACGCGCGGAGGTGAAAGGACCCTCTACTGCGAGCTAGCTGAGTTAGCTAGCTCAGTTAACCGATCATCTTTACTTAAGGACGGCGCGGACAGACTGAAGGAAAAAGTCGTTTGTTTGAATGTGGACAGGTCTTCTCCTTAAGGTATGCTATAGAGAGAAAGACAAAAACAGTAAAGAGACAGTTGTCTCTGATTGTGAAACCACATTTAGTTTCTGGTTAAGACAGCACAGCTAACCAGTTAGCGACTTTAAAGAACTTTACATAAAAACACTACAAGGACAACAGTCGTGTTAATTTTGATTACAGACAGTTAGTTGTCAAATTATTCGTTATACTCTAATGTCAAGTCTTAATGAAGTTTAAGGGCTAGTTCTGTAAAAAACTGAAAATCTGTCATTTACTAACACTCACGTTGTTCCAAACCTGTGTGACTTGCTTTTTTCCGTGGAAGGAAACAGACGGGATGCAAATTGTCAGTCACCATTCACTTTTATTGTATGGGGAAAAATATGCAATGGAAGTCAACGATGGCTGAGTCTGTCATTCTGCTTTACATCCCTATGTGTGTAACTCAGAAGAAATAGTCATACAGGTTTAGAAAACCACGAGGGTGAGTAAATGACGACAGGCGTTTCACTTTTATTGATCTATTCCTTTAGCATCTCAATTAGCAGCCTTATATTAGTTCACCCGTGTTATTACAAGATCTAGTGATTTTAGTGAAGTTTTGTGAGTAAACCATGTTTTGATACGTGCTATAAGGTTTTGTTTCAGTATTCACTTAGAAGTCTCTTCTATGTCTAATAGTCCAGCAGGGGCGCCATTGAGCTCATACACCTGTCACATCAACATACATCCATGTTTTTGGGAATTAAGGTGCAAGTTAAATAATGCAGTTGCAGAACTTTTCATATTTCATTTATTCATTTTTCTTCTGTTTACCCCATTTCTTATGTTACTACATTTATATTGCGTATGAGACTGTTTGTGGTGTTGCTGAGAAGACTGGGAAAACTTGTGAGCTTACAAGTGACACTTTGTCACTGTCTTGCACACCACCTCATGGCTCAGCTGCTCGGTTACATATTCAGCCTACATATCCGCATGTTAGATAATCTCTACAGTAATAGAGTTGGCTTTTACTCTGAGTGGTTCTCAGAGGCAAATATTGTTCTTTCAGGAACTTTAAAGAGCTCTTAGGTATGTTTTAGTTAAGTTTCGACTTAACGACAATCAAAATTCTTTGAAACAAATTAGGAGACTAATAATTCTAGTACGAGTACATAACTACAGTGGCAAGAAAAATTATGTGAACCCCTTGCAGAATCAAGAATCTGAGTTCATACAAAATTCACATTAAATTTTATTTAGGACTGTCCTGAATAAGAACTCGCATTAAAATATATTTAAATATTGTCAACAAGACAAAAACATAGCTGAATTTATAAAAAAATGACCCCGTTCAAAAGTTTATGAACCCTTGATTCTTAACACTATGTCGTTACCTGGGTGATCCACGACTGTTTTGTTTTGTGATGGTTGTTACTTAATTTGTCTTATGGGAAACATGTAAGTATCTTTGGTTGCTTCCAAAGGGTAGTACTAAATGAGGTTGTTGTTTTTTTTGTAAACAAATTAAGAGAAACTCATCCTGTTTAAAAGTTTTCACCCCTGCTCTTAATGCATTGTTTACTTATGTGAACAGTCAATGTCTGAATTTTAAAAACAAAGTTTGAGTCCTTCAGTTGTCCTCAGTGTAAAAAGATGGATCTCAAAGCCACTGTATAAATGTTTTAGTTCAGGATAGATGCCCTTGTTTCTATCCATGTTAAATTCAATATGGCAAGGTTGTGAGGTATAGAAGTGCAGTGTTTACAATGGCGCACACTGAATGAAGGTCCTAAATCACAGTTTTCACAACTAAAACTATTTTATGGAGTTTTTGTTTTTCGGAAAAAGGTTTTGTCGGCTTGACAGTCGGTATGTTTCAAACTACAGTACAATCCATCGTCCTTATATCCTAATTTGATAAGAAATCTTTGATTTCATTTTGAAATCTGGCTTGATTGCAGTCTTTTATCCTGGCAAATCTGAACACAGGCTGAGATGTTGAGATAGCTTATGAAATCTCTTTGGAAAAAGTCTCTAATTAATCATATTAAGAGAAACAATTGAGATATTGATCTTGTATCTAATTATTTTCAAGCCATATGACGAGCATTGATCAATCACTTCATATGAAAACTCACTGATATAGGGTTCATATACTATAATATTTTAAACCACTTAAACTCAATGTTGTATGATTCTCATTGTATGTATCAGCCTGGTCTACAGTGAAATCTAAAACCAAACTGTACGTTTATAGGGAAGCCATGGGATTAACCGGGAGGAAATCGGAGAAGGGTCCTGTTTGCTGGAGGCGGCGAGTGAAGTCTGAGTACATGCGACTGCGGCAGCTCAAACGTTTCAGGAGGGCAGACGAGGTCAAGGTGATCCATGGGCTTATACAGCAGAGATTAAGCTGCTTGTATAGTCTGGTGTTGGTCATGCTGTCACATGATGTGGACAGTAAAATTGTTATATTGCGTATAATAACATTGTCGTCATTCATGGAAACAATGTTGCCTGCTTTTCTATAGGACTTTCTCACATTGAAATTTATTTTCTTACTGTACAGAGCATGTTCAGCTCCAACAGACAGAAGATATTGGAGCGTACAGATATATTGAACGAGGAATGGAAATTGAGACGGATACAACCTGTTCATATTATGACACCTGTGAGTTCCTTGCGTGGGACCAGAGAGGTTAGAGCAAAATCTCTAATTCAGATTCTCCTGAAGTGTATTTAACCCGTTAAATCCCAAATTTTTTCCTGCAATGTGAGTACATGCAATTTACTCCTTAGACCTCCCTAACACACAAATGGTATGCCTTCTTTGATTTTATGTTGGTTAAGTTAGTGAAATATTAGGTTTTATACTCGGTCACAATAGTGACCGGTGGGAAACAGCATAGACAGAATTCATACAAATTCTTCTATTAGACCTATTTACCGGTTTGAAACTTAAAATAACAATAAAATATCCAACATATAAGAATGAGATATGATTAGGAGTTACTTCAAAACTATTTCTATTGTTCATGATACACAATAAAAAAAAAATTGGGGGTATGAAAATTGCAGCCCATTGAAATTAATACAAAAATCTAGGTAACACGTTCATCTTCACTGAATAACGTGTCTGGCCAAAGAGAGGGGAAGAGGTGACCAACAAACCTTGAAAAGATCTAGGCACATGCATGTAGTTATTACTCCTAAATATTAGGAAGAGCAACTTTGAACATTGAAGCACCAATTGGTAAATCCAAAATTGGGAAGTTTACAAGGTATATCTTATAAGGTTTATAAGGTATATCTCATAGATATAGATAGACAGACAGACAGACAGACAGACAGAAGTATAGACTGATAGACAGATAGACAGAAGTATGTATAGATAGATAGATAGACAGACAGACAGAAGTATAGATAGATAGACAGACAGGCAGACAGACAGACAGAAGTATAGATAGACAGACAGAGAGAAGTATAGACAGACAGACAGAAGTTTAGATAGATGGATAGATAGATAGACAGAAGTATAGTTAGACAGACAGACAGACAGACAGAAGTATAGTTAGTTAGACAGACAGAAGTATAGATAGATAGATAGCCAGACAGACAGAAAGAAGTATAGCTAGACAAAGGTATAGACAGACAGAAGTACGATGGATGGATGGATGGATGGATGGATGGACGGACGGACGGACGGATGGACGGACGGATGGATGGACGGATAGATAGTTTTCAGTTCAATCTGTGAGTGAGTTCATATGAATAACACAGAATGACATAGAGGGGACATATTCTGTGTTATACTACCGGTCACAATTGTGACCGTCTTCATTTATATGCATCCTGACAGCAGAATAAACTATGTATTCATAAAATTTCAATATGTATGTATAGATGACCCTTTCATGATGATGTGTGCAAAAAATAAATGAGCTATTCAAAAATTAACTTTGATTAAGGCCATCCTTAAAAATATTCTTGTTTGCCGTAACCCGACCGACCCTGTCAATTTAGGGCCGACTCAATTTTTTATTTTTTTTCCCTTTTAGTCCGACCGACTTGCCGGTTGTAAATTGGCTTTAAGACCGACCAATTTCTTTATTTTTACTTTTCAAACAACTAATACAACAGTAATACAATAATATGAATTATATTTTAGTAAGTATTATAAATGTATAAATTGCTTGGGCCATACAAACGAAGGCTACGTTCTTTCGTTTATAGAAAAACCCGTGACGTCATCCTTGTTTACACTATGGTTAACGGATGTCACACTATGGCCTGCACGTGCGTTCGTTTCGGCTCGGCTCATACTCTCATTCACTGAAACGTTAGACTGTTAAAGTCCTGTCGGAGATTTCGCCGCATTGTGTGACAGGAGTCAAGACCATGGACACGTTACACACACCAGGCAAGTGCACTGCAGAGGGGAGGGCTTTGAGCCCCTTCCCTTTTTGAAAATGAATCAAAAGTGCCCCTCTCAACATTTATCATTACTATATTGTGGCGAATAAAACAGATTTTGAATTATAATTAATATAACAACGTGTACAAAACAGTAACAAATGGCGGAAAAGTCGTTTATCTTGTCTCTGTCAGTCTGAAATGTCGTTGTCATAACGCGTTGCTATGGGTAGCGTGTGTTCTGCTCGACCCCAGCGCGTGGTGGGAGCGGCGGCACTGGTTGTAACTTGAAAAATAATGCTTTACGCATGGTTCTGTCGATGGATACACGTGCACTACAACAGCGATAATAAAAGAAAACGTGGGCAAAACGGTCTATCTTTGTAAACTGTGTTCAATGCATGCGAGTGCTGCGGTATGACCAGTCATTTTCGCCATCATCACTCAGTATATTCGCCAGAAGACGCGAATGAGAACCCTCTGCAGTAAGAGAAGATCTGTCAATGTGCGCAGCGCGCGCACGTCTCACAGCGCGCAAATATTGAGTTCTTTCAAGTCTTGCGTTTGAACGGATAAACTCACACAAAAAGTATGTCAACATGTCGATCTTGATGAGTATCCATCAGACAGTCTGTAAGTTATATGGCTTAAGAGAACTTTATACAGTTGAGAAAGACGAGCATATCTCTGTATTAGGTCTTAAAGGGGCAGTAGCCTTTACTGCTGTCTGTCAAACAAAAGATAAGGACTCACTCACTGCTCTTGATTGAATAGCTGGTTATAGCTACTTAATTAATTGAATTCATAAAAACAACTTTTTGCTTTTTAATATTCAAATGCACTAGTCTATATCACCAGATGCGTTGGTCTGGCAAGAAGTGCAAGCCACTTCAGAGACACAGATAGTTGCGTGTTCAGATTTAACACAATCGAGCGTAAAAATAAGAAACATATTACGGGGAAAATACTAAAACGGGAAGACAGCGGGAAAAGAGCTAAAATACGTGAGAAACCCGGAAAAAAAGGGAGGGTTGACAGCTTTGAGTCAATGACAGCTAGCTTGTGGCCTTTTCTTAAAGAATGCACCTGAAATTTATGCAATAAAAATGTTTTTGACAAATATTTCAATTTGTTTGTGGTCTATATAGCCTGCAATTAGCATACACGCCCGAAGGCACGGCTTGAAGACCCAGTCAGTGATGTCACGATATGCCAATTTGTTTAAATTCATACCTACGTAATCACCATCACCAAAAATGTACTTTTTTTTTTATATTAAAATTTGAAGAAAAAAAATATAGACCTACCTACCGACCCTTTTTTTTAAATTTTTTACTGTTACTGCAAACCAAAATATTTTTAAGGATGGCCTAATTCATTAAATTTTCCTGTCATTTCTGTGCTTTCACATTGTCATTGTGCTAAGATGGCAGTACCAAGAAATAAGTGTGTGTGGTCACACGACCAAACTATGCAGGAATGTTAAACCTGCCCAGAACTCATGTAGACATCTTAAATGGGTATTATAAATGAAAATTTGCTTCATAATAGAAGTTGCTTTTTAATACAACACTAAAATATTCGAGGAAAATTTACGGTCACAATTGTGACCGGTGGGATTAAACGGGTTAATGCAATTCATGCTTTTGGTATGTTCATCAATGTCATGTTTTTTCTTTCTGTCCCTCCTTTTTCTCTGCTTTTTGAAAATGTTCTTTAGTGTTTTATTGTTAAATGCTTTCTTTTTTCTCTTGAAGTAAATTGTGTATAAATTGATCATTCTACAAATGTAATTCACGACACTTTAACCTTTTTAGCAGAGCTTTTGATTGGTTTGATTTGTTACTTTTGTTACTTTATTTTGTTGATTATTTTAAATCTGTAGCATTTTGAGATCTTTTGTTTAATATAAAGTGCGTTACAAATAAAATGTATTATTATTATTATTATGTAAAGACCTTAACTGATCCGATTGAGCTCAAACTGAGTGAAACTTGGGATTGTTTTAAAGGAGTGGTTTATTACTTTTCTAATCCTATCGTGAGAACATGTAAACACTTCATTGGATTGACAACTGGAAAGGACTGCACCATGTAGAAATGGTGTAATGACATATGATGCATAGAGCAAGCTGTTGTAGTTGTTGAATGAAGTGAAGGACTTTCGTCTACCACTCATCGTCTGTTAAGTCGAGCAGAACATTGTTCCCTCACTTCATACTCATTTATTTTGGGCGCGGGAAGGGGTGTTTTTACTGTTTGATGAATATAAGCAGCATGGCACAATGGTTCATATGCTCATTGTCTCCTAATCAGGACCCAAAAATATATAAATAAGAGTCTGCACTTAAAAAAAATAGAAGCTACGTAGAAGAATAGTATACGCTATATATTCATCTAGTGTGCACATGTAACAAAATTAATTCAGATTAGAAGCTTGTGAAATATAAACGTGCACATCAACTTAATCATAATTGTTCATGTAAAACTATATTCAGATTCATCAGATCCATTTAGATCTAACGCGACTTCATTGTTTTGCAGTGCACTGTTGACAGTGGCTTCTCCGAGTTCTCCAGACAAGTCATTCCTCTCAAAACGCTGAACGCTGTGGCCTCTGTACCTGTCATGTACTCATGGTCTCCACTCCAGCAAAACTTTATGGTAAAATCAAATTCCTTACTTATTTGCAGAAATCAAAGTATTAAAAACTGGCTTTTAACCTTGTATTCTGTTTTAGGTTGAAGATGAGACCGTATTGCACAACATCCCTTACATGGGTGATGAAATTCTTGATCAAGATGGCACCTTCATTGAAGAGCTTATTAAAAATTATGATGGAAAAGTTCATGGAGATAGAGGTAATGGATTACATTTTTTTGATTCTGAATTTTACAATTGTCTTTTTAAAGTATTCACTAATAAAAAAACTTAAATATACTACTGAAAAAAAGAACACAGGTTTATTAGTACGACAGAGATGAGTAAATCTTGACCATTTCAATTTTTTGGTGAACTGTCCCTTTAAGAATTGAGTACCTGTTTAAGCAGAGCTAATTTTTTCACTGTTGCAAAAAACCTTGTATAGACCACAAGTTATTTAGAAAAAAGGTATTGATTTCTTGTTCTGTTTGTTTTGTATAGAGTGTGGCTTTATAAATGATGAGATATTTGTGGAGCTAGTGAACGCACTTAATCAGTACAGTGATAATGAGGAAGACGATGAAGAGGAAGATCAACATGATTGCAAGTTTGATAAGATGGACCTCTGTGATGGAAAAGATGATGTTGAAGACACTCACAAGGACCAACTGATTTCTGAGAGTAAGAGAATTTAAATTATTTTTAGTGTAAAGTATGTAAAAAAAAAAAATGTAGTTTTTATATAATGTTTTAAGCTTCTTTTTTTTAAAACATGCTCAAAGATTTACAGAAGTGTACATCAACATTTGATTTATGCTAATATATAACAAATGTCGATGTACACTTCGATAAATCTTTGAGAGCATGTTTAAAAAAGAAGCTTAAGACACATGCTGCGTCCCAATTCGCCTACTTATACTACGTCCTAAAAGTATGTACTCTTTTTTGTGAAGAAAAAGTATATACTTTTGAGTGTATAGCAGAAAAGTATGCAAGCTTCGGGACATACTACTTCGCCATCTTTAACGGACTCTGTCGCTTAGTTACGTGCATCCCGTCACCGTTTATCTGCTCTTACAATCATCATCAGATTCGTCACAGTTCAAATCTTCCACATTCAGTTTAATCTCCTACCGTATCGGAGAGAAATGTAGCCGCTCGTTGATCTGCCATTGGTGGGTCTTTAATGCAGAGACTCTCCTCATGTGTTTGCAGTTTAAATATAATGATGCATTAAAAAGTTAATGGCCAAACGTGTCATTACAAAAGTTCATAATGCTGCTGCATGTGAAATATAATGTGGACAACACTGAATAAATATATTTTTGTCAGGTTAAATATTGATAGGGTCACTCAAACCCCTTTATCTAAACTTCTCTACTTAACCGCATGCTTAACCGTCGAACTCGCACATCCGTCATGTTTGTAGTTTAACGGGTTTTATCCGCGTTTGTAGTTCTAATCGAATCCTCGTCCAACTCGCAATGGGTTGTGGGCAATATCAGCCGTTAGAGTGCCCATCGATCCATACTGTGAATTCGGACCGGAAATAGTAAACCATCCGGGAATCTTTGGAATACTCTTTTCAACATACTACGATTTGGGACATACTAATTCTATTTTCGAATACTATTTAGGATGGATAGTATGCGAATTGGGACGCAGGGATATATTAATATTGTAGCATTTATATATTTTTTGGACAGCAGATTTTTTTCCTGTTCAAGGCAGTTTTTTTTTTTTAAACAAATCTATAACATGACCTTTAGTGCATTTTATTACATGCTACGTTATACTGTATTCTCTCATTTTATTATACAGTTCATTATTTAATAAAATCTGTGCTTTCTTTTATGCAACAGGTCACAACAATGACGGATCAAAAAAATTTCCTTCTGATAAAATCTTTGAAGCCATTTCTTCCATGTTTCCTGATAAAGGTTCAACTGAAGAACTCAAAGAAAAGTATGTCAGGAAACATCTCCTTTACATAGAAACCTAATTTAAAGGGCAAATAATGTTAGATTAATATTTAGATATCCAGTTCTCATTCATTTATTTTAATTATGGTTGCAATTTTGCAGAAAATACAACTGAACAAAGATACAATTGAAATAAATTGTTTTCCGGTTTTCAGGTACAGAAACTAATCAAATGTAAAGTAACACTGCATATTATACATTACAAATATACATTACCAATATAGTTAGAAAAGTTAAGAAAATTTATTTAGTTAAGAACAGAGTGAATTTTCTGTCTTTTTGTTTTTTGATTATTGTTATTATAGAGACGGCAGCAGGAATTTTAGGCTGCTCTCGCTTTAAGAGCTACACATATCCAATATGCTGTTACATGAGTTTTATATTTTATTTTTTAAACTGTTTACGTTCACTTAAGTCAAGTCAGTGTGCACCTTTGACAACCTCGTGCAGGTCTTGCACTTCAGTCCTTTAAATTTAGTGATATTAAAATGCACACAAAGGAATCAATAAGAGGAATCGAAATGTTAGTTTTATAACAAGTATCTAATTCCAGAATTTTTATATAATCTAAATGTTGGCTTGCGATGACATTTTAATTCAAGATACTATGTCATTTTGCAGATATAAAGAACTCACGGAGCAGCAACTCCCAGGAGCTCTTCCTCCTGAATGCACTCCCAACATCGATGGACCAAATGCTAAGTCAGTGCAAAGAGAGCAGAGTCTGCACTCCTTCCATACACTCTTCTGCAGGCGTTGCTTCAAATACGACTGTTTTCTTCACCGTAAGCAAAGACTCCAAAAAATGCTGACCATTAAAATCAGATTAGGCCTTTTTCTGTGCAAAGATTACATTTTTTTAAGATGGGTTCCTCTTTTGATTTACAGCTTTTCATGCAACTCCAAACACATACAAGCGTAAAAACATGGAGAATCTGGTGGACAGCAAACCTTGTGGCAATTATTGCTATATGTATATGGTTCAGGCAAGTGCATTTCTCCACTTCGTCCAAAATGAAGATATTGTTAACCCTGAAGCTTTGATTAAAGGCTCTCTATGTAACTTTTGGCAAACCTTTTGCAGTGTTGCACATATCTGATTGATGCAATGGCATATGTCTCTCTTCAGGATGGAATGGTTAGGGAATACCCAGCAGGAGTGGTTGCTGAGCGTGCCAAAACGCCTTCTAAGCGCACCGTAGGCAGACGGAGAGGAAGACTCCCAAACAGCAACAGCAACAGCAGACCCAGCACCCCGACAGTTAATGCTGAGACAAAAGACACAGACAGTGATCGAGAAGGAGGGCCAGATGGAAATGATTGTAACGATAAAGATGATGATGACAAAAAGGATGAGACCACCAGCTCCTCAGGTAGAGATCTCAAGGGTCTATGAAATGTAATCATATCAGTTGGATATTTGATTGGGTGCTGTAAACCATGTATATCATGTTAATGTGTAATGTCACAATTTATTTTATATTAGTGGTTTGGAGACATGAAATGCATTTATTTGATTTCAGTTTAATAATTTGTTGTTGTACAGAAGCAAACTCTCGCTGTCAGACTCCAGTGAAGTTGAAGTTGAGCTCCGAGCCTCCTGAGAACGTGGACTGGAGCGGAGCTGAGGCCTCTCTTTTCAGAGTGCTCATCGGCACTTACTATGACAACTTCTGCGCTATCGCCAGACTCATCGGCACAAAGACCTGTAGACAAGTGTGTGCACCTGTGTAGTTTTGATGTCACATTTTATATTGGAGTGTTAATACTGTTTAATGCTGATCAACTGCACAATTGCTATGGAATTATTTTGAGGAGCTGGTAATTACACATTACCACAAACAGTAATTAAATGAACAGTGCATTGAATTCCTGTTTTAAGAGTTTTTCCTGTTTTGGTACTTGTCAGGTTTATGAATTCAGAGTAAAAGAATCTAGCATCATTGCACGTGCACCTGCAGTGGATGAAAACACTCCTCAAAGGAAGAAGAAGAGGAAACACAGGTATGTCTTCAAAGTGATGCTTGTAAGAGCCTGACTAACCTTCATTTTGTTTCACTTTCAGTATTTCCAATATGATTGGTGCATTTCAATCACGTTAAAACTGTTTTTTTCTCTTTTAGATTGTGGGCCACTCATTGTCGGAAAATTCAACTAAAGAAAGGTTTGTGTCTTTACAGTGAAAGGCCAGCTTGTACATTTTATGGCAAGATTATGTGCTCACTATTGTGAAAGTTTAGTAAGAATGCAAGTATGCATTTTTATATGAAATTTATGCTCTCAGATGGCTCCTCCAATCATGTGTACAACTACCAACCATGTGATCACCCGCGCCAGCCGTGTGACAGTTCTTGCCCTTGTGTCACCGCCCAAAACTTCTGTGAGAAGTTTTGCCAGTGTAGCTCCGAATGTGAGTATACATACACTAGGAATGCTCAGATCAGTATTGGCCGATATTCACATTCACGAACAGATCCAATTTGATGACTTAACATGCAATTACGTCAAATTTGAGTGCCACAGTCACGTCATGTTCTAAAAAAATATCACGTCGAGGTACATTGGCTAAAAGATTTAATACAATGAACCTGATTTGCCACCTGAGGCGTGCGCACGCATGTACATACGTGTAATCCAGATCAAACATGCAACATTGACACAGTTTACACCAAAACACTGGAAGATAATCTGTACTTTAGGCTTGGAAAGAGAAACGGAGTGCAAAAAAGGTTTCTTACTCTAAGTTGAAAGGATTTCATTGACCTACATGTTAAATTAGTTCATAATTCATCAAAATTCTTGGGTTTGAATGATTGACACTGAATGTTAATAACTCTTTTATAACTTGAGGTAAAGTTGTGTTCACATGAAATTTTTCCTTTTTTAACAGCTATGTTTAATTTCTTATCTGTAATCAGGAGTTATTTTTCTTTCTCTGCAGGTCAGAACAGGTTTCCAGGTTGTCGTTGTAAGGCCCAGTGTAACACCAAGCAGTGCCCCTGTTACCTGGCCGTAAGAGAGTGTGACCCTGACCTGTGCCTCACCTGTGGGGCAGCTGATCACTGGGACAGTAAAAATGTCTCTTGCAAGAACTGCAGTATCCAGAGAGGAGCAAAAAAGGTGAGAGTTTATTCTAACACATTGGCATGAAGATGATGAAATAATATTCTGTTGCTTGACTTTGGTTGATACACTCACCTTTTTTTTGGTTATTTGTGCTGGGGTTTTTAGCACTTGCTACTGGCTCCGTCTGATGTGGCCGGGTGGGGAATCTTCATCAAAGAGCCGGTTCAGAAGAATGAGTTCATCTCTGAGTACTGTGGGGAGGTGTGTGTGTGTGTGTGTACGTACGTACGTCACACAGAGTGATGCATTTCCTTCTAACATGGCATTTCTATTTTTACCTGCTAGATCATCTCCCAGGATGAAGCAGACCGCAGAGGAAAGGTCTATGACAAATACATGTGCAGCTTCCTGTTTAATCTTAACAATGGTAACTAACCTCCTTCTTGCAAACATTCACGTTTCACGTCCCCCTCACTGGCTGATAAACTCCCACCTTTTCACCCACAGACTTTGTTGTTGATGCAACTAGGAAAGGAAACAAGATCAGGTTTGCCAACCACTCTGTGAACCCCAATTGCTATGCAAAAGGTAAATCACTCAGAATATTTTGCTAAGAAGATGTAGTGTAAAATGTGACATCATGGTGTGTTCCTCTGTCCCCACAGTGATGATGGTTAATGGGGATCATAGGATTGGCATATTTGCTAAGAGAGCCATACAGACTGGAGAGGAACTGTTCTTTGACTACAGGTAAAAAAAAAAGTGCACAGGATCGTTTTCTTCAAATTCATTTTATGAAATGCTTCTGATACATCTACCCTAATGTTTTTGTTTCCCTTTCAGATACAGTCAAGCCGACGCTCTGAAATATGTGGGTATTGAACGTGAAATGGAAATTCCATGAAGCCATCTACCTCCTTGAACAAATGCCTTACACTCTTCAGGAATTCTCTCTCCAACATGCATTTTCAGTACAGTTAGATACAAGGGCATCTATTAGAAAAGGGTTTAACAGTAATATTGCAAAGACTTCCTTTTTTGTCTTTTTATTTTTTACACTTGATCAACAGGCTTACTCTGGGATACACTTTCTGATAGTAACTTGAACATTCTGTCATGTTTACAGTTGTTTTTAGTAGAGCCATTTTATGGGCCATTGTTTTGTAGTTTTTCCCCCCCTTTAAATTTTGACAATTCCCTCTATATGTTGGACCAAATTTCACATTCAAACCGGCTGTATGTTTGTAATGCAGAAACATATTTATATCACACAATCCCCAGCTCAGTTTCAAGGTTTGTTCTTTGTGGAAACCAAAGCCACTGTCACTGCTTTGCATGTAAATTGCTCTCTGCCGAGGTATATTACATGCATCTTCTGGTGCCAATGCGCTGTTGCTGTGAAGATGAAACAACTTGGTGCGTCAGGAAAGGAGGGTAGACTCAGTATCATATTTTTGCAGTGCCTTCGCGTGTTTAAAAAACACTTAATAGTTTCTTGAATTAGATTTCTTAAAATGTTGAATGGTGTACTCGTTGTATGCATGAACAAAGGTTTCAAATGGAGTTGGAATCAGGTAATGCTTCATTCCTCACTGTACATGTTTTGTAAGGTTTCTCCAGACACAGTTGCAGCTATGTACTTTAGACATCACTAAATGTAAGGAGATTAAATTAAGGTGCTGTTTTTGTCCTGGGTTACGTGAAAAAACAATCACTTTTTTTCTTCCTGAATGTGGGATACTGTAAAATCAAAGCAATAATATCAGGCTTGACTCCAGAAGTTTAATGTCCCTATTTATTTTGTGTAAACAAGTTTTATAATTTATTGATGGCTATAATTTGCTGTGATTTGTCTAGTGAATAGTAAGGAGTCACTTAGGAGCTCAATGAATTTGTTTGCTCCATTGCTAATTCATATTTCTCCTTTGATACTGTCAAGTCACTGTTATACTCTATCTTCCCTGAGGGTTTTTGACCACTCCATCTCCATGCTTTTGCCTCCAATTACAAGGTGCTGTTCAATTGTTTACAGGGACTTATTAAAGGTGATAAAATAAACAGTTTTCAATTTTTTTTGCTGTACTGTTTAACCATGACAGATTAAGCCATTAAAACAAATAATATAAATGAGCAAGACCTAGCACTGAGAAAGCATAAAGAAAAATGTAGTTTATTCATGACATTTATAAAATGAACCCACTATACAAATGGTGTTTCTTATGACTGGTAACTGAAACTAACCAGCCAGTCAGACATGATTATAGTCAGAGTGATGCGGAAAAGTATCCTCTTATAGGTATTTCTGTCTGAAACCAATCTGTCAGTTTTCCAAAAGTCATTGTAATTACAATTAAATTAATCAGCATTTTGTCTTTCATAATGATAGGCAATAGCATGCAACCCTGACTCCGGGTCCCACTAGGAGTATAGTTCCAGTATTTACACATTAAAAAGTAAATGGCAATCCTGAGCAGCTTATGGGCTTGAAGACAAAGACTGGCCCCTTTAGCAGTCTGGGTTTAAAGGGAAAAGTCCAGTGTCAAATTGTCCTGCTTGGCAACAAGGACTTGAGATATTGATAAGAGAATCCTCTGTCTGTGCCCACTCTCTTGATATTCCTCAAAACATTTGACAAATATCTGAGCAAGGACATGGAACTTCAGACCAAATTTTTATGCCAAGTAACTGTAAGTGTCTTTTTCTCCATCCACACGTTCCAGGTATTCCTTCTCTATCAAAATGTCAATGCATTTCTGAAAAAAAGGCATATTTTAGTATTTCTAATGAATGTTTCATAAGCAGCCTGTATTGCACAGTGCTGCAGTCCCGTTACCTTGATGACAGGAACACGAGGTTTGAATCGTGAAGAAAGCTGGTTCAGCACTTCTGCCAAAAGCTGCTGGTGCTTTAAAAGTTTCCTCATCTTCATGATTCTCACGATAGCTGCCTGCACACAAGAATACCAAAGAACATAAAGAATCTTTCATTTGAACTTCAAGAGATTATAGTTTATTTATAATACCTGTATGAGGAGCTTCCTGTCTTCCTCGATGTTCTTATGTGTCGTCTCCTGCTCTTGTTTCTGCTCCGTCTTCATTGGCACATTGATATTTACCCGCAACTTTTTACTGCGCGCACAGAGATGACGTGCAAAACAATATTTAAAAATATTAGTATGTAATATCTGAAATAAATGAAATGTTACTGAAAGTCAATTATTCGTGTATACTATGCAGATCAAAATGAAGCTGTAAGAAAAGGCTGAAGGAAAGCATTTACTTCTTATAGCCCAGGAAAAGCTTGATTAATGTATCGGGCTTGAAATCCATTTCATCTATGTTTGCATTCTCATCCTCCAAGACCTACAAAAAGAAAAAGTGAATGAATTGAGATTTAGACCTACTATATATATATATATATATATATATATATATATATATATATATATATATATATATATATATATATATATATATATATATATATATATATATATATATATATATATATATAAACACATACAGTCTTGTTCAAAATAATAGCAGTACAATGTGACTAACCAGAATAATCAAGGTTTTTAGTATATTTTTTATTGCTACGTGGCAAACAAGTTACCAGTAGGTTCAGTAGATTCTCAGAAAACAAATGAGACCCAGCATTCATGATATGCACGCTCTTAAGGCTGTGCAATTGGGCAATTAGTTGAAAGGGGTGTGTTCAAAAAAATAGCAGTGTCTACCTTTGACTGTACAAACTCAAAACTATTTTGTACAAACATTTTTTTTATATTTAGCAATCCTGTGAATCACTAAACTAATATTTAGTTGTATGACCACAGTTTTTTAAAACTGCTTGACATCTGTGTGGCATGGAGTCAACCAACTTGTGGCACCTCTCAGCTGTTATTCCACTCCATGATTCTTTAACAACATTCCACAGTTCATTCACATTTCTTGGTTTTGCTTCAGAAACAGCATTTTTGATATCACCCCACAAGTTCTCAATTGGATTAAGGTCTGGAGATTGGGCTGGCCACTCCATAACATTAATTTTGTTGGTTTGGAACCAAGACTTTGCCCGTTTACTAGTGTGTTTTGGGTCATTGTCTTGTTGAAACAACCGTTTCAAGGGCATGTCCTCTTCAGCATAGGGCAACATGACTTCTTCAAGTATTTTAACATATGCAAACTGATCCATGATCCCTGGTATGCGATAAATAGGCCCAACACCATAGTAGGAGAAACATGCCCATATCATGATGCTTGCACCTCCATGCTTTACTGTCTTCACTGTGTACTGTGGCTTGAATTCAGAGTTTGGGGGTCGTCTCACAAACTGCCTGTGGCCCTTGGACCCAAAAAGAACAATTTTACTCTCATCAGTCCACAAAATGTTCCTCCATTTCTCTTTAGGCCAGTTGATGTGTTCTTTGGCAAATTGTAACCTCTTCTGCACATGCCTTTTTTTTAACAGAGGGACTTTGCGGGGGATTCTTGAAAATAGATTAGCTTCACACAGACGTCTTCTAACTGTCACAGTACTTACAGGTAACTCCAGACTGTCTTTGATCATCCTGGAGGTGATCATTGGCTGAGCCTTTGCCATTCTGGTTATTCTTCTATCCATTTTGATGGTTGTCTTCTGTTTTCTTCCACGTCTCTCTGGTTTTGCTCTCCATTTTAAGGCATTGGAGATCATTTTAGCTGAACAGCCTATCATTTTTTGCACCTCTTTATAGGTTTTCACCTCTCTAATCAACTTTTTAATCAAAGTACGCTGTTCTTCTGAACAATGTCTTGAACGACCCATTTTCCTCAGCTTTCAAATGCATGTTCAACAAGTGTTGGCTTCATCCTTAAATAGGGGCCACCTGATTCACACCTGTTTCTTCACAAAATTGATGACCTCAGTGATTGAATGCCACACTGCTATTTTTTTGAACACACCCCTTTCAACTAATTCAACTAATTGCCCAATTGCACAGCCTTAAGAGCGTGCATATCATGAATGCTGGGTCTTGTTTGTTTTCTGAGAATCTACTGAACCTACTGGTAACTTGTTTGCCACGTAGCAATAAAAAATATACTAAAAACCTTGATTATTCTGGTTAGTCACATTGTACTGCTATTATTTTGAACAAGACTGTACATACAAAGGTGCTGGTCATTAAATTAGAATATCATCAAAAAGTTTATTTCACTAATTTCGTTCAAAAAGTGAAACTTTTATATTAATTCATTACACACAGATATATTTCAAATGTTTATTTCTTTTAATTTTGTTGATTATAACTGACATCTAAGGAAAATCCCAAATTCAGTATCAGAAAATTTGAATATTGTGAAAATGTTCAATATTGAAGACACCTGGGGCCACACTCTAATAAGTTAATTAACTAAACCACCTGCAAAGGTCTTTAAATGGTCTTTCAGTCTAGTTCTGTAGGCTACACAATCATAGGGAAGACGTCTGCTGACTTGACAGTTGTCCAAAAGACGACCATTGACACTTTGCACAAAAGGTAATTGTAAGAGAAGCTGGAGAGGATTGTTAAACAAACCCATTCAAAAATGTGGGGGAGATTCACAGAGTGGACTGCAGCTGGAGTCAGTGCTTCAAGAACCACTATGCACAGACGTATGCAAGACATGGGTTTCAGCTGTCACATTCCTTGTGTCAAGCCACTCTTGAGCAACAGACAACATCAAAAGGGTGTCGTCTGTGCTAAAGACAAAAAGGGCTGCTGAGTGGTCCAAAGTTGTTCTCAGATGAAAGTAAATTTTGCATTCCCTTTGGAAATCAGGGTCCCAGAGTCTGGAAGAAGAGAGGAGAGGACACTATCCACATTGCTTGAGGTCCAGTGTAAAGTTTCCACAGTCAGTGATGGTTTGGGGTGCCATGTCATCTGCTGTTGTTGGTCCACTGTGTTTTCTGAGGTCCAAGGTCAACTTAACCGTATATCAGGAAGTTTTAGAGTACTTCATACTTCCTGCTGCTGACCAACTTTATGGAGATGCAGATTTCATTTTCCAAGGATCATGGTATCCCTGTTCTTAATTGGCCAGCAAACTCACCTGACCATAACCCTATAGAAAACCTATGAGGTATTGTGAAGAGGAAGATGCGATATGCCAGACCCAACCATGCAGAAGAGCTGAAGGCCCCTATCAGAGCAACCCGGGCTCTCATAACACCTGAGCAGTGCCATCGAATTCATGCCATGCCACATTGCTGCAGTAATTTAGGCAAAAGGAGCCCCCACTAAGTATTGAGTGCTGTACATCCTCACACTTTTCATTTGGCCAAAATTTCTAAAAATCCTCTCTTTGTATTGGTCTTAAGTTATATTCAAATTTACTGAGATACTGAATTTGGTACTGAAGTTGAGCCCAATTTATACTTCTGCGTCAAGTGCCCTTCACCATACCTCTCCAAAAATGTAACTACGCTGTGATTGATCTGCCAGAACCTCTGCCTCAAGTCTATAAATAAATACATATGCGATAGGAGTCCTTGTGTCCAGAAATTATAATTTCATCCTATATCTGCGATATAATATTTTGTAGTGCAGAGATTCTTTATGTTAGTGAATAAATACATAGATCCGCTGTGTACAGTTTATTTATTCTCTCATTAAAACCAAAGATGGTAATCAGTGATTGTATATCAAGAACAGGGACACATCACAATAGGTGCATTTCGTTTTGTGATTTCAACTGAATGAAGTCTCCGCAACAGCAACTGATTGAAGCACTAGTCAGGGCACGAGCCACCGATACTGAAAACAGTGGCCACGAGCTCTCTGCATGATTTCACAAATGCATTCAGTGCCAGATCGCCTCATGGTAATCTACAATCAACCAGAGATGCTTAATTTGTATTACATACAACAACTCAAGAAAAGCCGCTTTCTGCCGCCATCACTGCTGATACTTCAGGTGCATGCAACGACAGTGTAAACAAGTCACTTCTTTGACGTTTGCCTTGAGACTGGGGGTTACCATCAACATTCCTGTGGACACTGACCACTAGCGGCCTGCATGTGTAATTGCACATTGATGCAGACAACGACGCAGAAGTATAAATGAAAACCAACGCGTAACTTGCAGCGTACGTCCAACGCAGAAGTATAAATCAGCCTTTATAATCATCCAAATTAAAAGAAATAAACATTTGGAAAATATCAGTCTGTGTGTAATGAATGAATTAATATAATATACAAGTTTCACTTTTTGAATGGAATTAGTGAAATAAATCAACTTTTTGATGATAATCTAATTATATGGCCAGCACCTGTTTATATATATATATATATATATATATATATATATATATATATATATATATATATATATATATATATATATATATATATATACACACACATATACATATACACACACACCAGTTGAGAAACACTGCAATAAGCAACCAGTTGTCAACACTTACCAGCAACTTTGATTTCAAGAGGATTTGCAAGACCTGAACCAAAATATCCTGGAAACAAAAACAAAAACTAAAAATTAACCTCCCCCATATGCGCATTGATAAATCACTTTACCTTTAGTGTTTTGAGTAGTGTTGTCACGATAATTTTGACAAAATTATGACTTCGATACGATACCAGACAAAAATACCTCGATACCGATACTAAAACGATACCATGGGTAAAAAAAACAAACAAACAAAAAAAAAAACAGATAATATGATTAATATGAAAACAGAACTTATTATTCATTGTTTTATTTATTTATTACTAAAAATTCACTTGGCCAGCATGTTCCTGCACTAGTTTTTGCCCATTTCCTCCTTTTATTGCTATAATAACTACATGCCAGTGTGAAGATACTTACAGAGATCACATTTTCACTTCTGAACAGGTTGGGATGACCAAAATCTTATTTCATGATACGAGTAATTTAATATTTTTTAAATGTAATTTTATAATTATATAGATTTTTAATTGTATCTTTGTTTTTATAAATCTGTTTACTTAGTTTTCACTCTATAATTAAACTATACAATGATTCTTAAAAATATATATTAGTTATTTAGCCAAGCATGTGGTGGTTTTCTATTTTACATTGGTGTCTGATTAACATTAATCACAGAATATTAGGTCTGGCTTAAGACCTGCACGGCTCTCATTACCTCAGCTGTAGGCTACACGTTCACTAAAGACATATCCGACTGTGTTTACCTGAATATTCACCAGACGGTGCATTTTTACTTATTTTTGACCATTCAAACCACAACAATAATCTGTTAAAGAACTGAATGGCGATTGCATGTTGTCTGAAAGGCGTGCGCGCATGCTTCAGGTCAGAGTCCGGCAGCGCAAGCACGTCCCGCGCAGCGTTTTTTCTTCTCATGGACGCATATTTATTTAACTTTCTCTGTCGTGCTGTGCGTATATATTTAACTCTCCTTCTTCCAATGTTTGGTGAATGGAGAAAGCAGAGCTCTGCACACACGTCACCTGCTGTCACACATCGACGCAAATTAAGAAATACAGCTCATATAGGCGCTGTCCTCCTTAAAGTACCGGTACTAATAAAAGTCCATATCGTACTGTTTGTAATAGCAGGGTATCGCAATACTTTTCTAGTACCGGTATATCGTGCAGCACTAGTTTTGAGGAATATTTACACTGATCATTTTGGATTCTAATTCAATATTTGTAAATAATTTAAACCAGTGGGACTTTGCATAAATGTAATCGCTGACTATTTCTGCTAGTATGAATTTAATATAATTGACAGCAATGAATATTTATTGATATGCGTGTTCAGGATTTCAAAAATGAGATTTGTTAGAGATATAAAGCAATGGCACGGCACTCACTGTTTTGATCTGTGTGCTGTCAGCCAGTTGCTGGACGGTGTAGCTGTTCTCTGTGTTGAACTGGAGCAGGATGGCCATCTGGAAGGTTGAGGCCTGCGGGGACACGCCACATAAACACATGCTGACACTTGTGCCAGCTGAGTTCTACAACCATCTTAATAAGTCCCAGTACATGCGCTATATGACCGCTGCCATGACACATGAAGAAGGAACAAACCTGCAGTGTGTATCTGTTCTTGAAGCAGTTGGTGACCAGCTCTCCTTTGGATAGATGGTAAAGCCATGTCAACTTCCGGCCGCTGTGTCTACTTCCATAAAAAGCTGTAAATCTTTGGTAACTACGCTCCAACTGTGAAAAACAAAGCCATTGAAAAACTATCATCAACTGAAAGTGTAATCACACATTGTTCTCAGCTCGTGGAAGGGTGTGAAGAGCTTAGAAAATTACAGGGTTAAGCGTCCAAACGTCTCACCTCAGATGGTAAAGCGAATGTGCAAGACTGCTGGAACGGCCATGAGCCAGAGCTCAGAACCTGGATACTGAAATCCACTGCGAGACAGATGGAGCCGGAGTCTTTCATTTGCATTTTTATTCATCAGTAATAACATTTATTATAAAAACACTCCAAACACAAGCAATCGATGTAAAGCCAGAGTGGTTGAGCACTTACAGTCCAAAGGCTCAGAGTTGGTAAGGTGCTTTTTGAATTGCTCATTCAGGTCTTTGCTGACACCGATGTCCTGGAACATGCGCTGGAGTTTGGAGGTGTACTCGAAACCACATGCTTGCTGGGGGTGGGCAGAAAAAAAACTTCTCTCAAAAAAAGATCTCAATTTTAATAGATTCTCATTTTGATGATCATATATCGATACATGAATCCCAAGGAGTCTTTGCTGGTTTCAGTTGATGAATGAACAAAAATGTGTAGTGCTTCCCATCCAATAAATCGTTACTTTTGAAATTAAAAGTCTCAGCTTTCAAATTCTATACATTTTATTATTAAATTCAAACAATAAATATAATTTTGGCACATTGCACATTATGTGGCACAGCAGATCGTTGTAGTTTCTTAGTTCAAGGGAAGAGGCAGCAGGCAAGTTAAAACAATGCCTTTAAAAAGTTATAATAAAACCTTCCATATGAGTAATGCAAATGTAAGTAGCCTATACAAATCAGTTTCTAACCTTTAGCAATATTGTAATGTACCAACTGGGTGCTCTGTATAGTTTACAGCATTAGTTGAGAGATTTTTTTTTCCCTTGAGAAAATGTGCCATGTACTGTTCCTGATACACAGCCCAATTAATCAATACGGAATTGAAATTAATCAAAATCGGAAGCTTGTGAAATTAAGTTGGATTGTGAAATCTGTGTCAATCCCAAGCCCTAGAAAGAAGAGCAGTAAAGTGAGCCATCTTTACTAAAAAAGAGGGCACAAACCTTCAGTTTGGAGATCATACTGGCCTCGGCGTCGTCGCTGGCACTGTTCTGGTGCACCAGTCTTTTGGCCAGCATCTTGGCATAGAACTTCTGGAACACGTCTTTATCCTCAATATACTTGAAAACCACCATCTAGGATAAAGGGCGTTGGAGAATCTTGTCAGTCACATGAATTGATTTACATTCATACTGTGCACAAACTGCAAATTTAGCGAATAAACAAAACACCTGGATAGAACATCCAGAGCTGCTCAGAGTTTACCAGCATTTCATAATTTAATTAGATAAATTAATCAAATTGAACACAGAAAATAAAAGGTCTTGACTATAAAACAAACCATTCAAATTAATATTTGGTCCAACTTGAAGAAATTATGACAAACATATTGTGCTAACATATATTAATGTTCTGTTGTGAAGAAATTGGTATAAATAAATTGTATTATGTTTTAAAGGTGTCATGAACTGGCTTTTTAATTTTTTATACTGTTGTCTGAGGTCAACTGATGACGTTTGTGTGGTTTTTACATTCAAAAACATCATAACTAATAAGTAATAGGCTATTTTCTATTTTCTACACTGGTTTTCACTTGTCTTCTGAATGCTGGGTTTTGATGGGCGTGCCGCACTTGGAAGTAAACGTCCACGGCTAGGATTGGATACGATTTGCATATTTAATGAGCTTCAGTTCCGTTGTCAATTCAGTTCACATGAGGGAGGGATTATTTATATCTCAATCACAGGGCTCTCAAATGTCTTTATCAAATAAACACAATGATTTATTTGTCATCCACTCATGATTGATTGAAACATTATTTTTGTATTACTTGGCCCACCCGATCTCACACACACACACACAAAGAAAGGATGATTATTATTTTACTATTTGAGATTCACTGGCCTGCCGACGGGTCTGGAAAACACACAGCCCCGGGACAACTATTACATTTAAAATTACGTTTTACTCACATAAGTGTGTTGAACCATTCCTGTCGGATCCAATATAGAAGGCACAGCATTGTGTTTTAATCTCAATATGTCTGCAAATCCAGCATCAACCTGAGACTTTTACAAACGATTCCGCAGTGAAATGAAGCGAACACGCAAACATTGTCTTCCCCATGTGAGCTGCAACTTCATTAAAAATAAATGAAGTATCACACATTCCTAATATTATGAACCCTTGTTTCACAACAGATGACGTCAAGATGCGAACACAATCGTTTTCTGGGCCTGGTGTCTAATAAAGCTTTTCTTTGACTAACAATGAAGTTTTCAGCTCTGAAACTTACAGGATATTCTTATATTACCATAACCTTTTATATATCAAAAGCTCAAGGGAAAGTTGATTTCTCAATTCATCACCCTTTAACTAGATTGATTTAGTTGTTTAAGTTTTATGAATTTCATTGATTAGACATGCTTATCGATGAACTTTAACATTAAAAATCTAGAAATATTAAAAGGGAAAACCTTGGGAAAAAACTAAACAAAATGGATTTCATTGTACTATTTAACATCACATTAATTAATGGATTCTTAACACTCAAACACAAAGGCCTTCACAGACAGGACTTAGATTAAGCCAGGAGTAGGCCTTAGTTAAACTAAGACATTTAAGTAGCTTTTATAAATTACACTGGTAATAAAAACATTAATGGTGAGCATCTTGAACCAAAACAATTGTTATAACTATTTTTTTAAAGATATCTCAGTGCAAGTTGCTTTCAGTTAAAACAGCTCAAAGACACATTTTAGGAATTAGGCTTAAGCCAGGTATTGATGTTTGCTCCAAGTCCATATCCCTAATGCATTAAGGGACTAAACTTTAATTTCCGTGGAGAATGCGAAAACTCACCACTTGGTTGAGAGTATCTTCTAGTTCAGCCTCCTCTGGATTCTTTGAACTAAATGAAACAAACACTCAGTTAAATCATCTGTGGTATGCACACACACCTGCAACTGATCCAAATCTAAAAGCAAACAAACTTCCCTAGACAGTTTTGAGTCTTTTGAGTCTATGCACTTATGAATGGCGTTTCACACACAGAACCTTGCTATTGCAGTTTTCTTGAGATATTTTGTCAATCCTAAAGAAGCAGCTTTTTATATGTCTGTCAGAATACTGGATTCAAAAATTCAAACTTCAAATCCTGAAACATACAGTATGTGTAAAACTGATGTGTTTGCAAAAATGGCAGTGGAACACTTTCACTGGATTTCAGTCATGTGCGACATGAACATGAATGAGAGATCTCACCTCTTCTTCAGTAAGGAGTCACAGTATCTGGCCAGAAGCTCAGGGGATTTGCTGGAGGACTGTGCCATCCTGGTTATCGCATTATTATTAATGAATCTTCCGCAGGCCTGAAGAGCAGCACAGATCTCAGAGTGAAAGTTATACCAGTGCATAAAAAAATTAAATAAAACAAAATCAGGTTTTAAGCCAGTTATTTATATATTGCTGTAGTGAGTCAGTAGGAAATATTAGTTTACAATTACAAACATTCACTGCCATTATTGTAATAATCCAGTGAGAGTTTTTGTATGCACAAGGAGTCTGACAACTTCTCATCATCATCCTGAGAACAAAAGATATAAATAACTGGTGTAAAACTATTTTTCTTTTTGTTGTGAAAATACTAACATAGATCACAAACCTTATCAAGTGCTGCTACAAACCCAGCATCATTATTGAACGCAGACATGACCAGAGCATTGTATTTCTTGTGAACATCCAATATTGTTTGCACATAAATTTTCGGATCCTGGAAAACAAGTTCAAACTATGATCAAATTAAGTTGTTAAAAGGAATAGAGTTCCTAGAAAACATGCACAAAGACCCCGGGGCTCACAAAACCCTAGTTAGACAAACAACGATTGTCATGGTAAGAATAGACCTCGTTATGCATCAAAAAATAAAATGAGGCCTTGACTTCAGGAAATTTAGGTTCAGCTGTGGTTCCAACATATTTGGCACATTTTCAGAAAATCAAATCTATCAAATTTTGAATTCCTCTCTTTAGTTGAAGCTGAAGACCAAAAGTATTGTCCACACCATCACTGTGGCTTTATGCTTTAACACTAGGACTTACATTAAGCGCTGAATCTCCACATTTCTCGATGGCTGCCAGTCCTTGATTATAAATGTGGGACTCCAAGAGTTTCTTGAGCTCGCCCAATCCGTCTGTGATCCGGGAAACAAGGTTGTACATCCGACCGAGATCTGCAATTATAAAAAGTGTATTGACTGTCATACTAAGTGTATAATTTAAAATGCTTGCTTTTACAAAATGAACTGTCAGAAAATGCATTTCCTCAGAAAAAAGGAGACATTGCAGCACTGGCTGACCTTCATTCTTATCAGCATCTAGAAGGTTCTGGAACTCTGTGTGGAAAATCTCCAGGTGTTTTTCGATGAGGACCTGCTCACACTTGCGAGCCAGCTCGTCTTGTGTGCTCTCATGGAGATACACCTGTACCCGCCGTTGCTCCTCCAGTAACCGTGCCTCTGCCTGCACGCATAAACACACGATCTTACAGTTAAAGGTGGGGTAAGTGATATTTCAAAACCTTTTTACAAAATGGACTCGAGTCGAGTCCAATAACGAATTTGTAGCCAATCAGCAGGTAAGGGGCGTGTCTACTAATGATGGTGAGAAGAGAGGCTCAGGTCACGTCATTATTCAAAACACAACACACTTGAACTAATATATGCTGGCTTTTGCTTGAATATGCTCGTGTCATGTTCGCTTGTTTGTCCATTTGCAATTGTACTGTCGCTCCCTTCAGCGATGATAAAGACCCGTTCATTTCCAGACTGTATGGAGCATCTAAATCTCCTCACTGTCTGTTTCAAGCGTCAGCTCACAAAATGTGTCCGACAAGTAAGATACTATACTCCCAATCTACTGTATGTTTGTTTCCTCAATTCATGATCTATATAACCCTTATTCGGTCATAACTGTAATATGTCATTGGCTGGACTGTCGTGCTTGTGTACAATCGAGTTGTTCATGAGAACGTTTTGTTTTTGTGATCGCTATAACTCTAATCTGGTCCTAATTGTAATATGTTCATTAGTTAGACTGTCGTGCTTGTGTACTATAAAGTTGTTCATGAGAACGGTTGTGATTTCGTGATGGAAGGAGTGACTTTTTCTTTTTGAATATTCAACCTGGATTAGTAACACACAGATTCTGCCATATTCGTTGCTTGGGTTATGTATGTGTGGGGCAGAGCTATCAAAATAGGGCATGTTTGTTTTGTTGATTTGAAATATCAACAACTGTTGCCAGAACCAATTTCCCATAAATTCCCTGCAATTGGCATTATAACACTAGTTTACCTTTTTCATGTATTCAGTAACAGGGTTTTGCTGGAGGAACTCTGTGCTTTCCCGTGTATAGAAGCGCTCGGTATCTGCCAAAAACTGCGTCTCAAAGTATTCCTTGTAAACTGATAATGTCGGCCCCTTCACAAATGCATCATCCTCATTCAAGCCCAACTCAACTGGAAAGACAAACCAAATCACAATATAATACTTCAAAGGTCCAGACAGAACTGGATTTATTCCACTTATATGACTCGCACGAGTTTTGTGAAAGGCCATTATAGGACAGATGTACCGCTGCCACACTCACCATAGGACTGCACCACTCCACTGATGAGTCTGGTGTTAATAGTCTCACCATTTCTTTCCTTCTCAATAAGTTTTAACACAGCATTTGTCACCTATATAAAATAAAACACGGGGATATAAATTTACATACACTCATTCAGACACACATGCATGTACTCAGGGCAATTTCACGACTAATAAATAAAAATGACCAATAAATGAAGATTTTATACAGATGTCTCACCTGCTTGTTTAGAGGTCTAAATAAACACTCTCTCCAAGTGACCAAAGCAAGCTGTGAAAGAGACACATTTTATTAAAGCTTTTTACTGAAATGAGGCATGAGAGGACTACTGCTCTTTACTGCTCCCAAAAATGTATTAAAACGGACACCATTTTGACCCAAGGGGTCTTCGTCAGGTCGAGCAAAAAGCCCAAACAGGTTTCTGACCTTTTGCCACATTTCAGGCTTCAAACAAAGATATAAAACTTAATTTTTTGTGAAGAATCAACAACAAGTGGGACACAATCATGAAGTGGAATGAAATTTATAGGATATTTCACTTTTTTAGTGAAATTTTTTAACAAAACAAAAACTGAAAAATTGGGCGTGCAAAATTATTCGCCCCCTTTACTTTCAGTGCAGCAAACTCTCTCCAGAAGTTCAGTGAGGATCTCCGAATGATCCAATGTTGACCTAAATGACTAATGATGATAAATAGAATTCACTTGTGTGTAATCAAGTCTCCGTATAAATGCACCTGCACTGTGATAGTCTCAGAGATCCTTTTAAAGCGCAGAGAGCATCATGAAGAACAAGAAACACACCGAGATACTGCTGTGGAGAAGTTTAAAGCCGCATTTGGATACAAATTTTTACTCCAAACTTTAAAGGGGGGGTGAAACACTCAGTTTCAGTCAATCTCATGTCAATCTTGAGTACCTATAGAGTAGTATTGCATCCTTCATATCTCCGAAAAAGTCTTTAGTTTAATTATATTTATAAAAGAAATATGGGCTGTACCGAGTCTTTCCGGAAAAAAACGAGCGGCTGGAGGCGTATCGTGTGGGCGGAGCTAAAGAATGACGAGCGCGCAAAGCGGTGACGTTCTCAAGCGTGGAGAAACCCATGGCTATCGATCAGATTCAGCTAATACAGATATATGATCCAGAATCATTCGGAGGCTGAAATAAATTGAACAGGAGAAACAGCAACAGCAGGATGACCGTCTCTGTGGTATGTACTGTATTTAGTGGCCTGTCAACATTTGTGTGTCTTTACTCGCAGTTTATGAGGACATGATTCGGTTTATGGACTATTGTATGCGACTAAACCTTAGCAGTAGCAAGCAAAACGGGTTTGCATGTCAGACTAGTGTAACGTTATACAGAGAACAACAATGGAGTAACCTTTTAGCGCATTTGAATGACGAAGCACGCGATCGTGTCGTTTACTGATGTTTACTCACGCGACGATAGCCAACAGCACAGACATTTGAAGCAGTTTTACTCACCGACTGCTTCCAAAGAAGGACCGAACCTCGATCGCTGGGACCGCTCTGTCAAAAACACACTTCTTTGGTATGATTTGGTGAAGTCCTGACAGCAGTTAACGGTGGAGATCCACTTTGCGACGCGACTGAAGCGATGTTGTGAAGCTTCCCGTCATTTCTGCGTTCAAATCGGTTCAAATGCAGCGCTGCCTTCCCGGAATGCTGTGCTGAAGCGTTGAAGTCGCTCGACGTCACCCATAGGAATAAAGTGGAGCGCGGCGCGGAGTGTTTGTGGGCGTGCATTTCCTCTCTCGCTCTAGTCACACGCGTGCGTGCACCCTACCGGGAGAAGAGCCCGTACGGCCTATACAAGGACCTTCCGCTCTATTAACGTCAAGCCGAGCCATACTCGAAAAAAACTCTCCGAAACTTGTGAGAAACCGGAAGGAGTATATTTGTCACAGAAATACTCCATCAAACGTCCAACATTAGTTTTTGAAACTTTGTCTATGTTTGCCACACATACTGACGATATGTGGTCACAGGTCTGCATATATTGACTATTATGAGCAAAAAATATAGGGAACTATGATATAGTGTAGTGATTATTCAGTCTTATAAACGCAATGTGTGGAAATGTAAAACAGGAACCTATGAGTAAGGCAGGGGCGTGTGCTGTTTCTCTTACAGAGTAGATTTCATAAATTCCTTTCCGTCCTTCATCACACTCTCGGCGCACCCAGTGTCTGTTGAGGTAAGCACAGATCCCATTTAACACTTTACTGGAGAAGCGATAGTCCTCCCACTGCTGTGTGTAGAACTTCAGAACGCTCTCATCCATTAGGTCCTCTCCATCCTGCCAGACACACACAGATGGAGGAGAGAAACAGGAGGAGAAGTCAGGAAGATGTCTGGAGAGGTCACTACAACTCACAGTTATCCATTTTAGTGAGGGAAAATAATGTGTGATAATTATTACAACAAGCCATATCAATAGATCATTTGTATTATTACAATTTTATTTATAGCCAGTAGTCAATATAAAAATACTTTGTTATAAAAAAACATAAAATATTACAAAACATTCTTCAAGCAAATTTAGGCATAAAAACAACACAATACAGTATACTATACGGTTTAATATTTTTGTAACAAGACATACAAAGAGTATAACATGGCAAAGAAAGTATAGTGTGTAAATTAGATAAGCTGTCATGTTATCCGTTTTCTATTAAGAATTTCAATTAAACTTTTTTTTATTTAATTGACCAACAGCAATATATTCACTAATGTATCATGCATCCCCAGCAATAAACACACTGTAGGCTATTACCTTGAGAAGGTTTGTCAGGTAGCTCCTCAGAAAATCTTTCAGTCTCTTGTAGAGTTCTAATCCAACAAACTGAGCCCCACCAGGGGTGGGAGTTTTCTTGGAGGGTTTGGAAGGTGGGATGCCAGCACCCCTGGCCTGGTTGGACTGGTGCACGCTGGTACAGTAGTTATACACATGTCTGAACAGTAGGTTAAAGTCTTAAGATAGTATATGAGGAAACGTTGACAGACAGATCTAAAAGCGCTTCCAAGTTGCTTTGTCTTTGTAGCTGCATCAGAGTACAAAAAATATAATAAACATACTGTGTATTAACAGTGCCAGATAGGTGTCTCCTACACACCTATTAAGTTTACTTCTGTAATTCCATGCCTCTATAGGTCAGCACTGACGGGAAAAGGGGGACCAACACAATATTAGGAAGGTGGTCATGATCAATATGTCCCCTTAAAATAATCTAAATGGGGAAACGAGCAAACATTTTAATGGAACTTGTGTCATTTCCAAGAAGAGTAAATCATCCAGTTTCAAATACAAAGGTCGCCTCTCAATATTAAATAATGCGACAGTACCTTCAACAGTCTCAGTACTCAAGCCCTTGAGAAAACTTCTGCTTTAATAGATATGATCTACTATGACATGCAAGAAGCCACCTAGAGAAGCTTTTATGTATTATGGACAGAAATATTAAACTATATTAAAAGTCCTCTACATGGGTGTGAATTTATTGCAAGCAGTAGCTTAAAGGTTGTCACCACATAAACAGTATTTTTTTTTAATGGGTGTGAAGTTTCACACTAACCATGAGTTACAATAGCAGCACTCTGATGCAATAAACTCAGATTCTGAGCTGTGTTAAAGACGCCTGCAGTTTTTGGGTGCACACAGGGCCACACGCAAAGAAAAAAAATGAATACTAAAGATGTAGATGAGATTGAGTTTCATCTGCCACCCACAGCTGTCAGAGCAATTATACCCCCGTGTCTGATGTGGCACAAGTGGGTGAAACGCAAAACTGCAAATTTGAAAGCGGACAGAGGGCCTAAAGTTTTAATTTCCCAGACACACTGCTTTGAAGAGCTCTAGAATGGAAAACTTATTGGCAGTTATACATCCGACACTACAAAAAAACTAATAAAAGTAATAACATGTTACATCATTTTGTAATTCACATTTTACCTAAATATAATTTATATTTTCAGTGTTATTTAAAATAAAAAATATCCCAATGAAGCCAATTTGAAATAGTATTTTACACGTAATGATTTCTTGTTCTCTATTAAAAAAGCATTTATCCCCCCAATATAATAAGCTTTAGTCCGTCAACATGACTACTACATGAATACTAAAGTTGGGGTCAGAGGTACCGTAACAGATGATTCCTAGGGCCCTAGTCTATAGGGAAAAGAAATGTGGTGCTTCGAAAACCCCTGCCATATTCATCGCTTATTAAAAACAAAGGCATAGCTTGATGACGCTGAGCTTTTCTTATGCCGAAGACGAGCACTTGCGCTTCTTCCGCAGCATTGTTTTATCATATTAGGTACATCTGAGTGTGTTGAAAGTTTTTATAATGCTATTTTCGCTCTGCGGCTTCTATGAGACAATTGTTGCACACTGCAGTGAATTAGATCGATATTAGGCATGGTAAAACATTGTACTTGCGCTAAATTAAAAAAAACAAGAAGTTTTCGGTCCATGTATGTATCCAAGCAGTTGCTCACCTGTCTAATAAAACACATAATATATAAAGCGTCTTTGGTGTTTTAACAAAATAAAATCAAGGGTAACGCGGGTATGATGTCATTGATATGCGATGCTGTTTGCGTGTTGGTTAAAATGGCTTCTTTCTCAGGATATAAACATTCTTGGAAACATTTGGGATAATATAAGTACACATGTCAACGCAATATATAACATTGTTTTAGTGGTTTTTGGATATTTTAAACAAAAATTTTACATATTGTGTGTCTAACAGTCACTTGTAATAAGCAATAATAATTTGTTACATTTATATAGCGCTTTTTCTTGTTCCTCAAAGCACTTTACATTTAGAAGGAGGGAATTTCCTCAACCACCACTAATGTGCAGCATCCACCTAGATGATGCAACGGCAGCCATATTGCGGAAAAAAGCCCACCACGCACCAGCTGAATGGTGGAGAGGAGACCGAGTGATTAAGCCAATCAGGAGAGGGGGATGATTAGAAGGCCGATTAGAAGAATCTTGCGGATTCCCATTGAAATGATTTCATACATTTTTGCCAAGCATCAGTACTGTAACTGCATCACATTTAAAATAGGCCTGAGCTACACCTATGAACTCAACCTTCAGAACTTAGCCAAAGAGAGAAAATGTTGCTGTACTTTTGCATTGCACACAATTCTCCCTGATTCAGAGAAATACCAAAAACTTCTTTCCATTACGACCTTTAACGCACTCTTAAACCGCTTGCACAATGAAACAAGAAATGCAAAGCAACAGCGACTTAGCCCATTCAGTGTGTTTGCCTCATAAGCTGAGGTCTCATTCTCATATCAAGTGCAAAATTCACACACATACTACCACACCTAACAAGACAAAGGCTTTCAGTGAGCTGGCCACAGCTGCTGCCCCCATTAATCCCCATTCATCCCATGGTGCCTGGTAAGATACGTATAGAGTTCCATGTAGCGTGACTTTGCCATGCTCTGTCGTGTATAGACCTGCTGTATCCCTGCTCTAAGGTCATCCCAGATCTGGTCCAGCCCAATCTGTTTGAGCCCGTGGGTGTTCTGGCCCCTGTTGGATGACATTGTCTCAGTGCCGGTTTGCTCGCGTCAGATAAATCCTCTCTTCTCCCCGTTCTGCTCCAGAACTACTTCTTCACATGTAGTCCACCATGCTGGAGAGCATTCAGACGGGATCAGTTCAGGGATGAGTACCGCTACACTTCACAGATGGTGCTACAAGCTGGTCTAGGGTTAGAGCAGCGTCCAAACACTTCCGTACAGTATCTGCGAGAGCAAACAAATCAGGTTTAAAATAAGTAATCAAATGTATCATCACTTTAAAAGGGTGCATTACCATAAAAGACAACAGGTTATGCATATTGTTAAAGTGTTAAATAGTTCACTTTACTCACCCTCAAGTTGTTTCAAATCTGATTGAATTTCTTTCTTCAGCTGAACACAAGGGAAGATATTTTGAAGAATGTCAGTAACCAAACAGTTAACTGGAGCCATTGATTTCCATAGTGTTTTTTTCCTATTTTGTTTGGTTACTGATATTCTTCAAAATACCTTCCCTTGTGTTCAGCTGAAGAAAGAAATTCATACAGGTTTGAAACAACTTGAGGGCGAGTAAAGGAGGACAGAATTTTCATTTTAAAGTGAACTATCCCTTTAAGCTTGACATACAGTATTATAAATAGCACTTACAGGTGTTAATAATACCTAGCAATTATTCTATCGCAACAAACAAAAGCAAGAGCCCAAAAACAGATTAATCCAAGTCTTCTAAATAAAATGTACATACAAATATATTTAAGAGAAAAAACAAACCTAACAGGGGCCTTTTGGGAAACAAACTAAGCAGTAAGCATCCTACTGGAGCTCAAGTGAAGTGACAAGTGTTGGGCCATGGCTATATTTAGCGGCATGTCTGACTGATGTGCTGTTGTGCAGAGGATATGAATATTGCTGGTCATTGTTTACATGTTGTGATGTTCAAGACGCCACATTTTAGAGGCAAAAGTGACCTATGGTTGGTGCACCAGAACATGTGACTTGGGCTTAGCTGGGTTATTAATAGCATTTCCCACATCGTTCTATGGCTTCTTGTTTACAGACAGCCATTTCTATAGCCAGCAGAACGGCTAATACGGCCTGAGACTACATTCACTAAAACATCTCGAGTGGTAAAATGTAAGGATTGATATAGGGAGCATATCATACAGTCAAGTTTAGATGTTAACGCTAAAGTATGTGCTTAATAATTTGTAATTTTTTTTTTTAAACCTGTGTCAAATCAAGAGAAGCAAAGTCCCACAACTGATCCAGCCCTGCTAAATCACTGACCAGAGCGTGAGAGGTTTTACAACCGGGAAATAAACAAGATGGAGTGGCGTCACACTGTTAGGATAAGCCCAGCTTAAGGTGACACACATGAGACGCCGGCGGTTGAAGAGGACACTGACTTTTAGTGATCCCTCGCACATTTAACACATAAACGAACACAGCTTTACAATACATGCTGCATTTAAACTCTCTGTCAGCCTCTGTAAGTGGGAAGGCTATTAATAGCAATCCCGGTTAATCATTACCCACAATATTTCAGTACTTTTAAGGCACTGTATTAAATATAAAACTCAAATGCTTTGCTTGATCGTGGGAAAACAGTTTGTGAACGTCAAACAGCTTGAGCCTGGTCTTGGTCACATTTAATCTTATTAGATCAGCCAAAGAAAGCAAGGCTAGACTCTCTGACCCATATTCATCAGTGAGATATTTCCATGATATCAAACATGTGATCTGTAGGTTGTCAAAATGTCAACAATTACAGTCAGCATAAAGCTCAGAAATCCTTTAAGTTAAAAGAAATTTACATTCGACCTTTTTATTAAATAGATAGTTCACTCAAAAATGCTAACTCTGCCATCAACAAATCACCTTTATGTCAAAAACCAGACTTTCTGTTTTTGTGGAACAAAAATAGGTATTTTGAAGAATCTTGGTAATCACATAGTTAATTACTAATTAGCAATAGGCTATACACAGGTTCATAATTTACACAGGTCTGGAATTACATGAAGGTGAGTAAATGATGACAGAATTAATTTAGGCTGATTTGTCGATTTAAACTGTAGGTTGGATAAAGTAAAGTTCAAAACAAAAGTTACAGAAACCAGGTGTGCAAGGACACAAAGCACAACAAATACTTTTCTTCACTAGTCAGCCGATTCATCATAAGCTTGAACATGATTTTAAATGTGCAACAATTACTTTTGTGGTGTGCAAATTGTCCACAAAAAAAAAAACAAATTTACATGACTGTCATGACAGTTCATTCGTCCCTATTGTAAAACAACTCATCTACTCTGCATTTGCCAATATCAGCACGAATCATAAGCCATTCTCTAGGCAAACGTTTTATAATTTCAGAAGGAAACTTACCGTACATTGGCATATGAGGTTTAGGAAACTATGGGTCCAAAATAAACCCCATTCTTGGGTCACTTATGGCATTTTGGCCAAACTGTGCTGTCTAGGTAACGTTAGGCATCTGAGACAGCAGAATTCATGGGAATATTTATAAATCACTGTATCACGGCATTTATACCGCTTTAGGTCTACATCATAGACTTAACCAAGAAGAGCATGCTAACTTTGAAAACACAACGTCTTAATTTCATATCTATTCTGAAAGCAGCCTTTTCTGAACATAACGTTACATTAGCAATGCTAGGTAGCAGCTCGCTAGCTTCAGGTAACGTACCCTAGTAAACTGACGCTGAGGAGACATTTTAAGACATGTTAATGCCAAATAAACGAATGACATTAAAGTATATCCTTAAAATAAGACAAACAACACTTGTTATTAACATACTCCTGTATTACGGCAGTTCTTTTTGAGATATTGATGTAAAATGGCCACCTATGCATTAAGTCTTTTGAAATAACTACCACACAAAACGTTTGTCTTCTTTCTGTGGTTGTAACGTTACGTCTTGCCAATTCGGGGCAGCTGACATGTATATAAAGATATTTCGTCTTACCTGTGCTGGTTTCTAACGTCGAGATGTATGAGGTTGAGGCCCTGTGCTGTGACTGTGTATGACTGGAGAGATGATTGGGAATTCCGTATTCTAGCGAGTGAAGCGTCATACGCCATAGCTCAGAGAAATACAGCGACCCCCAGTGTTCACAAGAGATACAGCGACCGCCAATGCCCACTTAAAGGGATAGTTCACTATCGGGGAAACCAATACTCCTACATCTCGGATGCCCATGAGGTAAGCTAAAACATATCAAAATTTAATTTCAAAGAGAACTATCCCTTTTAGTACCCTAGCTTCACACTGTATCAACCTCTATGGTATCAACTAAGAATCATAAAGTACTTTTTTGTTGTTGTTTTTGTTACATGTATTATTGATATAGTGAATATATGGTGAACTTTGGAAACGCAGAGCCTTTTCATGCCCCAAAACACCCAGTGGTTTAATGTCCATATTATAATATATTCACTTGTTGTGTTCTTTATAGCGGTGAGCATAATAAAGTAACATTCACCCACTTTTTTTACACAAATTTCTATTAGAAAATAATATTTGGATAGCATACAGTATATATAAGAACTTCTGTTAAGTACTAATAGGTGCCCACAAATCATAATTTTTTAATGTTGCACATGCAATTTATTTCACTGCACAAATTATCCAATATTTAATATCCCAACCAATCATAACCCAAATAAACTACATGACAAATTTTGTTATATATATTTTCTTACACACACCATTGATTGACAAACACTGTTGTATGAGAACTGAACTGAGCTGGACAATGACATCATTTTTTGCAGAACTGCTTTATAGACAAAATTAGCTAATTTAATAATTGTTGATCTTTACAAGGAAACTGAATCAACACTGAACTGACTTCAGCTGAACAACGGCAGAAATGCATATTTTTCTGTTTTCACTGTAATCTCTACTGATTTAAGAGTTAGCCTATATAAATTAAGACTTGACTTGATAAACTCCTATTTTAGCGTTGTTAAGTTAAGGATATTTTCAGCAAACAGTTTGCTTCATACATTCAGTTTAAGAGCATTAAAGAAGGCAATTGTTATCATTCATTTGAACAGTGTATGCATTTCAAACACATTATGATATTCATGCAATAAAAGCACATCCCTGACTAAGTGCAGTTTTATAGCGTATTTAATAGCACTGCTCAGATGATGTTAACGGTATGACTCATTTCAGGAGTGGCCAAATTTACAATTTGAAATCAGTCAGAGCTAGAAAGGTTCTTCATATTTACAGTAAAGCTTAATATTCTATGACACCCAACTCTCCTCATCGAGTTATATCCTTCAAGGATTAAGCCATCATTTAGGTCGTTAGACACCCTCAAACTAATTAATAATAAAATAATTTGCACCTAAGTAATGCCACACAAAAGTTGGAGGCTCTGCTGTTTGACCTTTGGGATTTGACTTTTATGGTTTACACAGAAAACGGCACTTGTGTAATTTTCTTCATTTCGGCATTGGTTTTGGGTTTCAAACTCTCTCACGTAGACTATAAGGCAAGAGAAAATTTGACATTCTGCTCTTGAAGAGGGAACGTTTTCACTTTTCCAAGAGTTTTCCATTTGACAATTTTGGATCTGATTGTGAATCGGGGAAGTCCAATGATCTTTGAAATGGATGTAGCCCTTTCCAGACTTATTGTGGAAATTTATATTTTCTTTAATATCTTCAGCAATTTCATAATAACATTAAAGATAGATAAATAAATATATTAAAAAGATAAATATATTATTGCCAAATAAAATTGTAGTATTGTAGTAGGCTAAGAGAATAAATAAATAAATAAACAAAAACATTAGTTATTATTGACTTGTTCCGACGACTTGACTACTGAAAAAGCACAAAAACATTTAATCTCCCCTTTAATTATCTTATGGAAAAATGAAGTGGCTAATCAGTAAAGATATTTTGACATCTGTCTTCAGCCGGTCTCTATGCTGCTTCTCTAGCTGAGGATTCCATAGAGCAGTGGTTCCCAACCACGTTCCTGAAGGCTCACCAACGCTGCACATTTTTAATGTCTCCTTTTCTGACACACCCACATAAGATTTTGGAGTCACTACTAATGGGCCGATGACTTGAATCAGGTGTGTTTTATTGAGGATACATGCAAAATGTGTCTACTATCGGTTGACCTCCCTCCAGTCCAGGAACGTGATTGGGAACCCCAGCCATAGAGCAAGTGAAGTGTTTTACGCCACAGCGACCTCTAGTGCTCGAAGCGCCACCCCCCCCCCCCTTTTTTTTTCTAAATTGTATTTTTAATTACTTTTTTAATCTCCTCATACGTGCAAGTGCAGTCTGAATGTAAAACTAACTATAATGTAATAACTTTTTCTACCTTAGATCTTATTACTTTATCAAATGTGGCAAAATGTTCAGCAAATGTTTATTTATACAATAGAAAATATGTTATCAACTGAGCAACATCTAAACATTTATCAGGCCATACAAAGTGGCAATATTTTGTTCTAAATGGATTGGAAAATGTGGCATTTTACAGTGTTCCTGTTAGGGCACCAATTTAAAGACATTTGGAAGGAAACATTGTTAGTATTGCACGGTTTAATTGACAGTAAACAGCCTGTATTGTAAAATCAATTTCAAGAGTGATCTAAATATGTCCAACCATTGAGTCACGGCATAGGTGGTTGGATTTAGATTGCGTTGCAAGGAGAAAACCTCTAACAGACCAGTCAGGTTAGATGCCATATTGAATTTAAAGTAGACGAAAATTAGGCTTTGTGGGATAAACTCACATTCGATACAAAGGATTCACAAAACTGCTTTATAACAATTGTGTCTCCTGAAAGTTTTCCAGCTGAACAATCAGTATGCTGTGTTTAACAACAGTTAATTTACAAGTTAGTCTGTCCCTCACCTTGCTTACATTCCTGTGGAAAATAAAATGTCTCTACCCTGAATAAGGTCTATTGAACACCAGAAAGATAGAAGAGCTGGTGATAAATTTCTGGCCACAAAGACCTCATTTTCAATATATTTCCCGTACATTATGTTTCCACTTCCTCTTCATGTACCCTTTACTACAGTACAGACCCAATATTTCAAGCCCCAACCCAGACATAAAGCAAACGAATGACATGACAATATGCATGTTTTGTTTATTATTTGTTCATATAATAGTAACATTTGAGTATTTCTCTTATTTTGCTATCAGGCCTCATACAATGAGATGAACAAAACATATGATTGTACAAATATCTTATTGCACAGATATTTGTGCATCTTATTTTCACACTTCAATGAGTGAAAAAATTATATATTATATAAAAATATATATTCATGCTGATACAGCGATAAGTAAACAAATATGGTGCAAGAAGGAAATACAAGTATGAAATAAAGAAGGTCTAGAATAGGTGTGTTGGCGTCATGTTTTTACAGTGGATTGTTGCAGGCCTGTTTAACACCTTAATCAAACAAAAACGTCTACTTCTGCCACTTCTGTCTTTACAAGATTTTCCTCAAAAACTTGAGTCTTCCTGTAGCTTCTTCTCAAACAGGAGTTGAGTAATTTTCTTCTTCTTTTTCTGCAGTGGTTTTCGCCTTAATACTCTCTCTCGATGCCTGATTCTCTCCAGCCTCCTTCTGATCGTAGAATCATGAACTTTGACTTTAGCTAAGGCAAGAGAAGCCTGCAGCTCTTTAGATGTGATTTCGGGTTTTTTGGCGACTTCCTGGATGATTTTACGTTGTGTCCTCGGAGAGATTTTAGTCGGCCGACCACTCCTGGGAAGATTCATCACTGTTCCATGTGTTTTCCATTTGCAGATTATGGATCTGATTGTGGATCTGTGCAGTCCCATAATCTTCGAAATGGATTTGTATCCCTTACCTGCCTTATAATGAAAAACGACCCTTTCTTTGAACTCTTCAGGAAGTTCATTTGATCGTGGCATTGTGCATAAGTTGAATCTTTGTGCTGAATTTATTCAAAATCAGGTTGCTTTTGAGCAATGCTTCAAGTCAGGAAAATTGACAGAATGATTCAGGGTTAATGCTGCATCCAACCCACAAGGTATATCTGTGAGTCAGAAAATACCAAATTAGGTTCTCAACGCAGGTAATAAAGGACCAGGGGCCTGATTCATGAAGCTGGTTTAGTTGGCTAGCCAGATAAATTTAAGCTTAGCTTTTGTTAATCCTGGGTTATAGGGACCATTAAAGTGGTTTGGCTTTTAGCACTCTCCCTGTTTCTACTCCAAAATAACGGTCACTACACAGCAAATGTTTATTAAAGACTAAAGTGTCTGGCTTTTATCAGTGCTTATTTATAATAATAATAATAATTTTGAATGATTTATATATAATTTATGTATGTATTATACCCTCACAGCTAAACTTTTAAGCTTGAGTAAATCAAAGCCTGAGAAAGCTGATGATCAGTATCATGGGGACAACAAAGCCTGAATAGATTGGTTTGGGTTTGTCAACTCAAAACTAATATGTAACCCTGAGTTTGTTAAACTACCATCATGGTACAGGCCCCTGCTCCCTTGCTAATTTAACCTAAACCAATAGAATGGAAATCGGTGTCACAATATACACTGTGAAAAAGAAACCGGACCCTATTGAATTCTATGGTTTTACACATAACTTATTATCTAGTCCATGTCAGGTCTTAAAAAGAGGTAAATAAAACCACAGATGACCAACAACACATGACATATTACACAGTGTCATTATTTATTTAACAAAAACGAGGCCAAAAATGGATAAGCCATGTGTCACAAACTAAGTACACCCTTACTGCTTCAATAGGAATTAAGAGGTTGAGTAAAAGTCAGGAAATTTGAATTTCATTTTTCTACAGTATACAAAAGATTATTCACAAGTAGAAAACATTCAAGACAGTTGCCAATCTTTCCAGGAGTGGACATCCCAGCAAATTCACCCTAAGATCAGACCGTGCAATTTTCAGCTACATTATATCTCAGGCCTTTCAGGCCTCAGTTAACATGTTAAATATTAAAGTTCATGACAGTACATACAGAAAAAGAAAAAGACAAGCATGGCTTGTTGAGAAGGGTTGTCAGGAGAAAGCTTCGTCTCTCTAAAAGAACATTGCAACACGGCTTTAGGTTTGCAAAGTTTCATCTGAACAAACCACAAGACTTCACTTCTGGAACAATGTCCTCTGGACGGATGAGACCAAAATGGAGATGTTTGGCCAAAATGCATGGCGCTATGTAAAAACCAAACATTTCCAGCATTTCAGCACAAATACCTCATACGACTCTCAAGCACGGTGGTGGAGGAGTGATGATTTGGGCTTGTTTTGCCTGCAAACCTCGGTGAACTGAAGCAACGTTGTAAAGAAGAGTGGGCAGAAAATTCCTCCAGAACGATGTGAAAGACTGATAAAGTCATACAAAACAATTACTTCCAAGTTATCGCTGCTTAAAGTGGCTCTACAAGCATTTGTCATGTTTTCTCTATTTGGGTTTATTTATTTTTTTATAAATAATATTATGACACATGGTGTAATATGTCATATATTGTTCAGCTAAGGTTCAGATAAGGTCTTATCTAATTTTAAGACCCGATACACAAATCACAGAATTCGAAATGGTGTCCTTTGTTTTTTGCATGACTGTATACTGTGATAACTCTTCTCCAGTCTCTGTTAGTGGGACGGGGCTCTTACTGATGGTCATGTATTACCTTAGATTATGGGTAGGCCTATTATATTGAAAACAGATTGTTAACGTCAAGTCGCTTTCACTTGGTCAACTTTAATCTCATTAGATCAAGGCTAGACTCTTTGACCTAATAGCCCACATTCATTAGGGTGGGACATTTATTGCATATTTACAACAAAACTAAATTCAATTCTGTCTGGTCATCATCTCACCAACTAACGTTAAAGTGAAATAAAAGGTTAAATTTACAGTAAACCAAAAAGAAGAAACATAAAATGGCAACACAAGAACATATGCTTTTCTCATGTTTCCACAGTGGTCAAGACAAACAAAAAAGTAATTTAAGGTAAAAGTGTGTTCCACTTTTCTTTTACATTAAATAAATAAATTAAAACGACTTAACAAAACAAATGCTTTTTGAGACAACTGCAGTTCTGGCTTGTTTCAGGTCCCAGGTAAAGTGACGTTGTCGACTCGAGAACATTTAGGGAATATTTAACGTTATGCCAAGTAAACGAGTGACATACAACAAACACCATATATTATTCCATACTCTATACGTGGCGAAGCATTTTGTATAAAAGGGCACTTGTTCGGACAAAACCATCCTAACAGGTTTGTTATCCCGACAACCGAGTGGCTGACACGTATTTAATCTTACCCGTTTGTAATGTTGAGAGGATGAGGTCTGTGCTGTCTGTCTCCGCAGCTGGAGATGGAAATCCGTACGTAGAAAAAAAAAAAAAAAAAAAAAAAAAAAAAATCCGTACGTAGAACGCGAGTGAAGTCATAAACCACAGCTCAGAAATACAGCGACCTCTAGTGTATGGGGTTCCATTTGTGCCAAAAATGAGTTGACTGCCCAGTGCTTTGTACAATAGGCTACATTTGTCCTTGTCATCAGTCTTTGTTGAGTTGTTCGGAAAAATTGATATGTTGATGTGTGTGTTCACTGTTTATGTTGATTTGCTCTCTTGTCCTTACTGTATTGATCCTATTTTTTCAGATAAAGTCAGAGCTTTAACTGTATACTGCCGTCCCTACAGCTCATCTGTTCTGTCGTCTTGTTCAGTCATCTGTTCTGTCGTCTTGTTCAGTCATCTTAACTGTCGTCCTGTTCTGTCATCTTAACTGTTGTCCTGTTCTGTTATCCTGTTCAGTCATCATAACTGCCGTCCTGTTCTGTCATCCGAACTCTCGTCCTGTTCAGTCATCTTGTCCTGTTCTGTCATCCTGTTCAGTCATCATAACTGCCGTCCTGTTCTGTCATCCGAACTCTCGTCCTGTTCAGTCATCTTGTCCTGTTCTGTCATCTTGTTCAGTCATCTTAACTGTCGTCATCTGCTTCAGTTGTCTTAAAGGGATAGTTCACACAAACTTTTTATTTTTTATTATATACTCACCATCAGGTTGTTCCAAACCTGCATGAATTTATTTGCTGAACACAAAACAAGTTATTTTGAAAAATATGGCTAACCAAACAGTTGTGGGGACCCTTTGAATTACATTGTATTTTCCCCATATGGAAGTCAATGGGGCAAGAATTTTTTTTGTTGTTGAAAAAAATAATGTTTTAGGGTAACATTTAAAATAAGTGAACATAAGTAAATAATGACAGAATTTTCATTTTCCGGAAAACTAACGTTAACCGTCTTTCTCTGTTCATATGAACATTAGTATACTATAATTACTAGTTACTGCTTTATCGTCAAATTAATCTCCCCCAAAATGTTAAAAATACCACCTTTAATTTCTTTAATAATTTGCTCTGGTATTTGTTTTTTGTATTTGTATTTTGTTATTTATGTGGCATATAAAAACCCCATATGACACAAAGTCTTCCTTAACACAAATTTAAACCATCCTTTTCGATTAACAAATGAATGTATTTCTCTCACTGACTATTAAAAAAACTTAACGTTTCATGAATATTATAAAAGATATCAACTAATTTAGCACCCATGTCAGACTATAACACATAAATATTAATACTTGAAGATAGTTGGTTCAGGTAGGCTCTAGCAGCTTGTTTTGCCTTTGAAAACATATACGCCATCTTATGGCTACAGCTTGCCAGCCTGTATGACCACAACAGTGAAAGACCCCATGTTTTCAATAGTGTAGCCTATTTAGAAAATGGTTCATGGTTGTTTTATTGTTTTTCTTTACCTCCGTATAATAGGCTATAATACAGTGGTTTTAAGGGGTTTAGCGTAACCTTGACATTTATGCTCTTTTATAAGCGCCATTGTCGTATTTTGATGTATCATATATTCTCATACAGGGACTCATTCAGGAAACTAAACTGCCAATCCGAATGATCAAATGGCTCGAATGTCCGGCGAGCTCTGACGCCTATTCAACATGTCAGATTCTACTGTCGGATATTGATGTATCATATATATCTTTGTTATATATATAAAAAAAATATATATATACAGGTCCTTCTAAAAAAAATAGCATATTGTGATAAAGTTAATTATTTTCCATAATGTAATGATAAAAATGAAACTTTCATATATTTTAGATTCATTGCACACCAACTGAGATATTTCAGGTCTTTTATTGTTTTAATAATGATGATTTTGGCATACAGCTCATTAAAAACCCAAATTCCTGTCTCAAAAAATTAGCATATTTCATCCGACCAATGAAAGAAAAGTGTTTTTAATACAAAAAAGTCAACCTTTAAATAATTATGTTCAGTTATGCACGCAATACTTGGTCGGGAATCCTTTTGCAGAAATGACTGCTTCAATGCGGCGTGGCATGGAGGCAATCAGCCTGTGGCACTGCTGAGGTGTTATGGAGGCCCAGGATGCTTCGATAGCGGCCTTAAGCTCATCCAGAGTGTTGGGTCTTGCGTCTCTCAACTTTCTCTTCAAAATATATCCCACAGATTCTCTATGGGGTTCAGGTCAGGAGAGTTGGCAGGCCAATTGAGCACAGTAATACCATGGTCAGTAAACCATTTACCAGTGGTTTTGGCACTGTGAGCAGGTGCCAGGTCGTGCTGAAAAACCAAATCTTCATCTCCATAAAGCTTTTCAGCAGATGGAAGCATGAAGTGCTCCAAAATCTCCTGATATCTCGCTGCATTGACCCTGCCCTTGATAAAACGCAGTGGACCAACACCAGCAGCTGACATGGCACCCCAGACCATCACTGACTGTGGGTACTACTTGACACTGGACTTCAGGCATTTTGGCATTTCCTTCTCCCCAGTTTTCCTCCAGACTCTGGCACCTTGATTTCCGAATGACATGCAAAATTTGCTTTTATCCGAAAAAACTACTTTGGTCCACTGATCAACAGTCCAGTGCTGCTTCTCTGTAGCCCAAAGTGGCTTGAACTGGGCAATGCGGCACCTGTAGCCCATTTCCTGCACACGCCTGTGCACGGTGGCTCTGGATGTTTCTACTCCAGACTCAGTCCACTGCTTCCGCTATGGGGTACCAATTTTTCAAAACAACTCGACAAAAACTGATTACAAGGACAAATGTATACAAAGCACTGGGCAGTCAAATTATTTTTGGTACAATGGAAACCCATTAATAACAGGGCAACCAACCTGTAACCCTGGTTACCAAAAATACATGATTAAATTAAATAAATGAGCCGGGACATTTTTTCTTTTCAAATAAGAATTTATTTTCATGAGTATATGACAATTCACCATGACGTCACAACAGTAATAAAAGTTTGTGCGGGTGGCAAAAGCCGAAGCGTTCCTATGGCAACACTAGTAAATGGCTTGGGTTTCAGACAGTTAACATGATTATTGAGGGACTGATTAACTAATTCAGGAGATAGCAATACATGAAATGCCTAACTTTGCTCCAGTAGATGTAGCGCTAGTCTACTACCATAATTTTTTTAATGAGCCTCAGCCTACCATTGAGGAGTGTTTTTAGTGACTGTTGCTGTTTGACTTACAATACGTTAGGCTATCGTAGATGGTGTATTTCCCTGTTATCTAAGTAAAAAAGGCTATGATTGTTTTCTGTTGCTCTGAGCCGGATCGCACAGACGTGAGCTTTTGATGGTGAAAAGAAAGTGTGGTGTAGACTAGCACTCCTCCGCTAACGTTAGGCCTACAACTATGTTTTGCTTTTCCTATTTCTTCCATTGACATTCGATCAGTAGCCTGCATGACACTAGAAGTTCGGTCTCTTCCTACTTTTACTTCAGGCAGTGACTGGCAAGGAGTTCGATCTTTAAAAGAGATCTAAAGTTTACTAATATTATAATACATAATTATGCTCTGCTATGATGGACCGTTTTGAGAATACTTCTCTGTAACGCTACTTTTGACGACGTCCACTTGCTTTAGCCTCCAGGATTTGCTGGATATATTTACTTCTTTCTGAATGAAATCGATAAAATCCTACACTTTTTGCTGAATATCTGACGCCGCAACCCCAAACACAACACGTTTTCGTCATAGTTTCAACTTTAATCAACAACAATGTTCTTAACTATGTAACTGTTTACAGTAGCCGGCTGATCTCTTCAGTTTGTCAGTAGAAGCCGCTCGCGTTCTGCCACCTGGAAGTATCTTGGTGCCGATTGTTTACAAACATTCTGAAATGCCCTATAGGACATCCAATTAAATTTTTTTGTGTTTGTAACCGACCAATGAGGATCGAGGATGTTGTCTAGTGCATTTTTTGTTTTCCGGATTTCGCACGCGGTTGGAGCTCGCGCCCTCTCTCAGTGAGATCGGTATGTTACGGACAAAATACTAATGATGATTTTGTGACCTTGTACCCCCTCCCGAGAAGTGTGATTCGTCACTCCAGAGAACACGTCTCCACTGCTCTAGAGTCCAGTGGAGGCGTGCTTTACACCACTGCATCCGACACTTTGCATTGCACTGTTATTGAGCTAATCTAAATGCCACACAAAGTTTGGAGGTCTGTAGCCATTGACTGCAGAAAATTGAAGACTTCTGCACACTGTGCACCTCAGCATGCGCTGACCCTGCTCTGTGATTTTATGTGGCCTACCACTCCATGGCTGAGTTACTGTTGTTCCCAATTGCTTAAACTTTTTTATAATACCACTAATTATGCTACATCTGTTTTAAAGGTCCCCTTCTTCGCGTGTTTTCAAAGCTTTGATTATGTTTACAGTGTGTAATATAACATGAGTTTGTTTCGCGTGTAAAAAAAACAGTATTTTTCACACAATTGACTTATCTGTATGGCGCCGTTTCCTTTGTCCTAAAAACGGCCTGATGATTTCCTTGTTCTATGAAGTCCCTCCTTCAGAAATACTTAACGAGTTCTGATTGGGCCAGCGCTTCCCGTGTTGTGATTGGACAGCAGATAAGCGCACTTTGCCTGGAAAGGTCCTGCCTCTTACCATAACGGGGAGATGCAAACGCTGAATGCGCTCTTCTACACGTGGGAGAGCAACAAGACCACGCCCCCTTTTTTGCGTGTTCTTGTGGGCAGAGGGTTAGTCAACAAACGGTTCTAGTGACGTCATTACATCCCTGCACTTCCTGCTGTAGTCCAAACCGGCCGTTCGCTGTAGGCTTTGAAAGGGAACTTCTGTTAAATAAAATATCTCGCTTGGCATTGAACTTTGAGCTTTATAATTTTACAGGTATTATTTATGCTCTAACAGCAACATTTCACACTAACTAAAGTTTGAAAGATGGAATCGCGAAGAACGGGACCTTTAAAGACCCATTCAGTGACATTAAAAATATTTAGTGTGGAATATTAAGAGAGAGAATATGCTGATTACATTTAAAACATTTTTTTGTAGATATTATTATTGTGACAGTGGAATATTTAGTAATCAGGAAATCTCACAAATGGACTTATGGCAAAGGTAGCAACCTATCACGGTTCCACGCTTGAATCCACTGAGCTCCTGAGGGCGACCCATTCTTTCACAAATGTTTGTAGAAGCGTCTGCATGCCTAGGTGCTTGATTTTATACATATGTGGCCATGAAAGTGATTAAACCTTAACAACAGTGCAGGTCCTGTGTGAATGTAGTTGTTGTTAAATAAACTACATGACAAACATTTGTTAGGTTCTTCTTTTTATTCCCTTTCCATAAGAATAGCCACATTGATAAGGAATTCTCTTATTTTGCAATCAGGCCTCACACAATAATGAGATGGATGAAAAGAGGTAAGTACAAATATCTTACGCTGAACAGCCAGTTGAGAACTGAGTTGCTCTAAATATAAAAAGTATTTTACTATTCATTCCTGACTTGTCAACATCATAACAAAAGGTAAAAAATATGCCTCCAGGAGTAAATACAATTGTGATATTGCACAATAGTTTAAAGTACAGTATGTACAATTTCACATACAGTGGTCATGCTGCTGTTGAAACAAGTTGAATACACAAGCAGAATGCAATCATAATATGAGCTACAGATGAGTAAATATATTATATTGTTTACACTTTCACTTGTATATTTACTCATAAACAATAAAATGGCAAATCCTTCTTGAATTGTTGTGGTCAAAAAAATCTATATTTACATATAATAAAAAGGCATATACATGTGCCACATGAGAGGCAGCATAACTGAGCTGAAAAACTAAAAACAAAACATTATTATTATTTTAAAAGAGACCTCCTGCCATGAAAAGAGACTAAAATTACCCTCACAAAACAAACTCAAAATATACACAGATTAAAAGGTAAATGACGAGGGGTCATATTATGAAAATTAAAATGATCAAAGCTTTCTTTCTTCACTACAAGGAACATTCAAGTACATTTTCAACATCCAGGCTTCCTCTAATACACGTATAGATGAGACACAAAGAAAGACTAAGTCATCTACAAAATATCCTCATAAAAATATATTCATATATTTCATTTATTTTAAATGTTAACTGACTAATGTTAAAATTGTACAAAACAATATTTAAATGTTCAATGTCAATGAGGGGTGAATAATTTGATATTAGATTATAAAAGTGTGAAACATCATGACTTACATTCTCATGAATCTACAATCCCTCATTATCCTCTTCAAAAGGTTCATTTGAATATCAGTATTAATAAAATTAATTCGTAGTTATAGTCTGAGATGTGATTGCGAACACAGAGACCCTTCCAAACACGTCATTACACACAAAACCTTCCAAAAAATTATAACACTGTAATATTAATCTAAATTATAAGAAGCATATTCACTGTTTGCAAAACACATAAATATGAGAGCAGATGAGACAACGATCAAATTTAGTTTGAGACTATTCAGATCAGAGACTGAAGTGCTCGGAATTATTACAATGCATGTGTCATATTGATGACCTAGATATTTATCACAAATCATTTTATCACATTTAAATCTGAACGTGAGCAAAAAAAAAAAAAAAAAAAAATCCTTCTGTGAACCCGTCTCACAGAGAATGGATAATCTGTATGGAAATGAACTTTTTATTTTTAAATGTAAATAAAACCTTACAAAAAACAACTGCTTTTGATAACATGTCAGCCATAATTTGGCAAAATGCAGTGCAATCATTTCTTAAATGTTGTAGCATATATGCAAAACGAAATGTTCAATTCAGAACATTTATATAACATTGGCATTCCGAACACTTCTAAACTCATGAACACTGGGTGCACTTTCCTCTCAGATAGATCTATCAATAAATACAAACAGCCATTTGATTCGTTGGGATTCTCCTTGAACTATTTAACCAGATAAAGTCCCCTGGCTGAATCCCGAAGGCACCTTGAATTAAGTCATTAAATTGGGTGTCAGTGGTCTCGTCTTCTTCACAACGAGCGCTGATGATACACGTTTGGGTGTTAATCTGCCAGATAGATGTCACTGCGCCAGTGCTTTACAACAGCCTGCATAAATGAATCACAGACAAAATGATCTCTCAAAATAACATCTTTATGCCACGATACATGCCTTCAGCAAAACAAATGCTTAAGACTGAGAGGTGTTTGGCAAGGAACAATAAACTGAAAGCTCCCACGATAAAATGAATGAGAATAGCTGTGCAGAAGGCTACAAACAGACAGTGTCGATTTGACATAATTCTTGGTGCATGCCTAGAGTTTCTTCCCCTCACTAAAATACTGATGATATACAATCTAATGTCATCTTAACATTAAATCTGTCGTTTGTGCAGTGAATTCAATAAAATATTCATATAGAGCATTTAACATATACAGTCTGCCTAAATCATTTTCCACACAAGGACTTTTTGTAAAATGATGCAAAAGAACACGATTAAACTTTTCATAAAAGGAATTTTGGCAAATAATTGTTTCTGTAAAAAAAGAACACATGGTGAAATGATTTATTAAGATGTGATCCAGAGATTACACACTGAAAAGACTTCTGCCAAAACACAATAGAAAGAGACAAGCCAGTCACTATGTACAGGACAGTTTCTCAAACCGGTGATGAGCTTGATCCCAAAACATTAGTTCTGATACTCAAAAAAAGATTCTGAGAGAGTCTGTACACCCCCATTAGATGAACCATTCCTTCTTGCTTTCATCGATGGTCTCTGTGAAATTGGGCTCGGTGCTGATAATGGCGGCGTCAGCCGACTCAGACGACTCTCCCCCCTTGGCCTCATTGGTGTGGTAGGTGCCTTTATGACGGAACATGTACCGGATCAGAAACACCAGAGTGCACAGAATAGTGAAGATCACCACTGCAATGATGCCTGCAAGGAGAATACATTCACCGTTAATTTAATTAAAGAACAGATCACTTCAACAAAGTTTTAGATATGAATATATCTCCACCTCACCTCCTATTATAGCCGAATTTCTATTAACTCCATCTGGTATCACTCTTTCCTCGTTGAAGGGGAAATCGGCACCTGGAGATCATAATAATCATAATTATTATTATTTTTTTTTTATTATCAGCATCTGTCCATATTGGATATTTCATTATGCATGCACATTTTTTACATTTAGGTTTTGAATATGAAAAAAAAAAATCTTTAAAAACACAAATCATTTAATAAATGTTAGCATATATTAAAATTAATATCCCCTTTTCATACTATATATTATAATGTTCTTAATTCTCTTGTAGCATTTAAAGTGATTTAATTTTTTAATGGCTTTAGATAAAATAGTACAGAACAGTACAAATAGTATTTTAGTACTGGACATTTATTATTTATACAATACTTATCATATGGGCCAGAATTTTTAATAATCATTTTACATATTTTGGCTACAATAAACCGCAGAATTCCTTTTTGGCTATGTGACACTATGAAACAGAACTGAAAAGAAGTTCTGATATAGAACCATATAGGGTATTAAAGAACCCTTTCTACAGGGAGTGCAGAATTATTAGTTAAATGAGTATTTTGAACACATCATCCTCGTTATGCATGTTGTCTTACTCCAAGCTGTATAGGCTGAAAAGCCTACTACCAATTAAGCATATTAGGTGATGTGCATCTCTGTAATGAGAAGGGGTGTGGTCTAATGACATCAACACCCTATATCAGGTGTGCATAATTATTAGGCAGCTCCCTTACCTTTGGCAAAATGGGTCAAAAGAAGGACTTGACAGGCTAAGAAAAGTCAAAAATAGTGAGATATATTGCAGATGGATGCAGCAGTCTTAAAATAGCCAAGCTTCTGAAGCGTGATCATCGAACAATCAAGCGTTTCATTCAAAATAGTCAACAGGGTCGCAAGAAGCGTGTGGAAAAACCAAGGCGCAAAATAACTGCCCGTGAACTGAGAAAAGTCAAGCGTGCAGCTGCCAAGATGCCACTTGCCACCAGTTTGGCCATATTTCAGAGCTGCAACATCACTGGAGTGCCCAAAAGCACAAGGTGTGCAATACTCAGAGACATGGCCAAGGTAAGAAAGGCAGAAAGTCGACCACCACTGAACAAGACACACAAGCTGAAACGTCAAGACTGGGCCAAGAAATATCTCAAGACTGATTTTTCTAAGGGTTTATGGACTGATGAAATGAGAGTGAGTCTTGATGGGCCAGATGGATGGGCCCGTGGCTGGATTGGTAAAGGGCAGAGAGCTCCAGTCCGACTCAGACGCCAGCAAGGTGGAGGTGGAGTACTGGTTTGGGCTGGTATCATCAAAGATGAGCTTGTGGGGCCTTTTCTGGTTGAGGATGGAGTCAAGCTCAACTCCCAGTCCTACTGCCAGTTTCTGGAAGACACCTTCTTCAAGCAGTGGTACAGGAAGAAGTCTGAATCCTTCACGAAAAACATGATTTTCATGCAGGACAATGCTCCATCACACGCGTCCAAGTACTCCATAGCGTGGCTGGCAAGAAAGGGTATAAAAGAAGAAAATCTAATGATATGGCCTCCTTGTTCACCTGATCTGAAACCCATTGAGAACCTGTGGTCCATCATCAAATGTGCGATTTACAAGGAGGGAAAACAGTACACCTCTCTGAACAGTGTCTGGGAGGCTGTGGTCGCTGCTGCACGCAATGTTGATGGTGAACAGATCAAAACACTGACAGAATCCATGGATGGCAGGCTTTTGAGTGTCCTTGCAAAGAAAGGTGGCTATATTGGTCACTGATTTGTTTTTGTTTGGTTTTTGAATGTCAGAAATGTATATTTGTGAATGTTGAGATGTTAAATTGGTTTCACTGGTAAAAATAAATAATTGAAATGGGTATAAATTAGTTTTTTGTTAAGTTGCCTAATAATTATGCACAGTAATAGTCACCTGCACACACAGATATCCCCCTAAAATAGCTAAAACTAAAAACTAAAACTTCCAAAATATTCAGCTTTGATATTAATGAGTTTTTTGTGTTCATTGAGAACATGGTTGTTGTTCAATAATAAAATTAATCCTCAAAAATACAACTTGCCTAATAATTCTGCACTCCCTGTATATAACCTTCATGTTTAATGGGTTTTACTTTTTATAGAGATAAAGTTTATGAGCTGTTTAGTTCATAAGGTAAAAAATCAACTGAAAGAAAATGAATTAAAACTAAATCCATAAAATGATCTCACGAGAACCCCTAAAAGGTTCTATATATGAAGCACCTGACAGAACCCTTTAAGGTTCTATATAGTGAAGTGATGCGTTTTAAAATATCCATATTTAAAACTTTATAAAGTAAAATAAATAGCTTCTGCCAGAACGCCTTCCGTATTCAACTTACGAAGAAAGTGTAATGCCTCTCCAAAAACACTTACACTACGTCCAACGTCTTCGCTGCGCCAGCTATTCTTTTTTTTCCGTTGAAGTTGAATACGCAAGTCAGTCTGGTTTTAAATATGGATATTTTTCGTACAAAAACACATCGATTCACTTGAGAAGGCCTTTATTAACCCTCTGGAGCCGTGTGTATTACTTTTATAATGGATAGATGCAATTTTTTGGCCTTCAAATTCTGGGCCACTAGAATTCCCATTCACTGCCACTATAATGCTTGGATTAGCCAGGACATTTTTAATATAAAACTCTGATTGTATCCATCTGAAAGAAGAATTCTATATACACACAGGATGGCTTGACGGAGAGCAAATTGATTTTAATCAATTAATGGCTTATTTTTATTTTTAGGTGAATTACATCCTTAATTTTTTAAGGAGCTGCTAAACCGAATTCTTCTCGAAATGTTCGTCACATACACATAACTGATGCACTTAGAGTTGAGTGATGCATATTGGTCTTTACAGAATTTGTCCACTAACTGGACATTGACCTTTTTACAGAATGGCAGCGAACAGTAACGGAAGGCCTGTTTATTTAAGTCGAATCTAACTTTCGTTCAGTATTTGTGTTTCATATTTAAATCAAACAAAGTAATACAATAACAGTGGCAGTTGAGAGGCACTATAGGCGGTTTTCTATAAAGATGCTGAAAGTGGACAGATCTTATCGCTGAGGTCACTGCTTCACTGTGGAGGTGCTGGAATCAATAAAGTAGAATTGGAAATGAAAGGCCACTCCTGGGAAATAATGAAGGACTGAGCAGACCATTTATGCTATTTTAAAGGTTCCTAATTTTCTCCTACAATAGGTTTACAAATCCAAAGTCTATACGTCTGTTATGATTGGTCTACAAAAATCCCATTACCATATTTGAATTTCAGCTCCTGAGGCTTCCTCAGCACTTATAAACCGTGATACGAACAGTAACGATGGCATCGGTTTTAACTTATCAATTCAAGCCGTAGGCCGGTTTCACACTGCACGCGTTAGCAGAGCATTCGCAGCAGATATTTATGCTGCCCATCATAAATCAAAGCACAGAAATGATGATACTGTTTTATGCTGCCCATCATAAATCAAAGCACAGGACAGACGATACTGTTTTTGCAGTACATAAGCTGCGGTTCAGCTGCTTGAGAGACAAATGCTGCCGTATGATAATAATAATAATAATAATAATAATAATAATAATAATAATAATGCGTTCAATTTATACAGCGCTTTTCAAGGCACTCAAAGCGCTTTACATAGAAGGGGGGAATCTCCTCAACCACCACCAATGTGCAGCATCCACCTGGATGATGTGACGGCAGCCATATTGCGCCAGAACGCTCACCACAAACCATCTGATTGGTGGAGAGGAGACCGAGTGATGAAGCCATTCAGGATATGGGGATTATTAGGAGACCATGATGGACAGGGGCCAATAGGCAAATTTGCTCAGGATGCCCGGGTTACACCCCTACTCTTTTTCCGAAACACATCCTGGGATGAGCACAATAGGCGAGTGTATGAGCACAATAGGCGAGTGTATGAGCACAATAGGCGAGTGCTGCTCCCGCTCTCCATATCCTTCTGCGCTGCCTGTGAAACCGACGTTAGTCCTCAAGTGGACTTGCTTTCGCAGTGCAAAAACAGCATCTTCTCAACACCCAGTCTCTGCTACAGCTAGTGTTTGAAAGCAGGTCAAAGTAGACGTTGTTTACGGCCAGCCATTGAAGACCTTAGGCTGGCATTATGCAAATTTGTAACAAAGCTAGGTTCATGCAGGGAGTAAGATTGAAAATACTTTTTACATTTAGTTCAGAATCATTGTTTCTTTTACATTCACAGACAGCTATAATACACACTAGATGAAAGGTCATATCCAAAAAAGCCTAAGCTTTAAGAGCTTTTTGGTTATTATTTGGGTTGCTTAAACGTGTTCACCTGCGTCTAGGTGCCATGGGTCGGTTGCAGCAGACATGGGTGGAATAGTGAGGGGCGACGCTCCGCAGTTGGATTCGACCAGTTTACCCTGGTGTGAGACGGGCGCAGAACCACGGGACCGGAGTGCGGCTTTCAGAGGAGCGATGCTGTTGAACTGCACTCTGGACAGGCAACCCACAAACCCAGGGGTGTTGTATTTTTCTATAAGCACCGGATCGATATAACCAGTTTCTGCAGGAAGAAGAGATACAGATAGGCATCTAAAGTTAGACAAAGAGCAAGAGAATAATCAGCATCTAAATGTTCAAAATGTCAGAGAGGCTGAAATACAAGATAACTGCAGAAAACTGATCCAAGCCTTGTTCCGGGAAAAGCGTTCGATTTCATTGCAATAAAAGGATAAGATCAATGCCTGTTCATCTATAATGTACACAAGAGATCTGCATTACAATGACATCCTAAAATGAAACCTTGAAGGGACAACTATATCTGAACTATAATTTCTACTTGAATTACAAATATGTTGAATATAAATGTATGCCATCCCATTCAATGGGATTTTACACGTTTTAAACATGACGCGACTCGATCCTGTTAACTAAAACTACTAAAAATTATATTAACACTACACAATAAGGTTTCATTTGTTAACATTATTTAATGCATTAACTAACAATGAGCAATACATTATTGATGCATTTATTAACCTTTGTTAATGTTAGTTCACAATTTTCATGTTCATATTAGTTGACACTGACAGTGTGTTAAAAAAACAACTTATTTTCATAATGTATCAGTAAACGTTGAGATTGACATTGACTAAGATTAATAAATGCTGTAGAAGTATTGTTCATTGTTAGTTCATGTTAACTAATGTAGTTAACTTATTGTAAAATGCTACCAAAATTGTATTTCCTAAAACTGAAACAAAACAAAAAACATAAATATTAGATGAAAATGTTTTGCCATGGCAGCTAATTGAATTAAAAGAAGTTATTCAAATCATAAGTTGAAATACTTAAATGATTTAAATTGAAACTGAAATAAATATAAAGCTAAATTGAATTAAAAAAGTACATAAAAATGACTAAAGCTAAAATATAATATAAAAGCTAATTCAAAATATGCTATACTACAACATTATATACAACCGTGTTTTTTTCATGTCTCTCATTTGGACTTTTATGTTTTGTTTTGATTAGCTTTATTTACAGTTTCCTGTTTCCAGTTGTGTAGTCCTTTTGGTTCCCCTTGTCATCTGCACCTGTGTCTTGTTATCCCTGTGCATAAGCCCATTGCTGCGTCTGAAATCGAATACTTCCCTACTATATATATATATATATATATGTGTGTGTGTGTGTGTGTGTGTGTGTGTGTGTGTGGAAAAAACAGTACGCCAACAGAGTAGGACATCGAAAATGCATAGTATTCGAAAATCAGTAGGCAAAAATAACTGGATAATCTACACCTTCCACAGAGATTCTGAAGTGTGCATTCACTGGTCATTTTACGATCATTTTTGAATGATGCAGGAGCGATTAAAATGACAGTGAGAAGTAGTTCGTCCGAATTTGTCGAATTCATCATGCAACACATATTAATACTACATAGAACATACTTTTTAACTGTCCTGAAGTACCAGTAAGTTACAAATAAAATGTAGCACCTATATACGGTATTCGACTTTGGATACAGCGCTAGTGTTTTCATGTGTTAGTTTGTCAATTGCTTTTCATATTTTGCCGTTTTTCTGGTTTCTTGGCTTCTTGTTCTTCTGCCATTTGTTTTCCTTGGTTCCTGCTTTTTAATTTTGTTAACAGGAGGTTACTAGGCAACATGGGGAGAGGACGCTGGCCAGTGTTGCCAAGTCCGCGGTTTTCCCGCGGAATTGGGCTACTTATAACCACTTGCCGCGGGTTGATTTTTTATTCCGCGGGTTAAAGGTTTAACATATTGCATCAGTTATATTTAGCTGAAATGGTTGTGTTGAAATAAATATTTTACTTTAGCCAATTCATATTCCACCAATGATAACAAGGATTCTAGGATGATGACATAAGCAATATCGTATCAGCATAACTGTGCTGATAAGCGCACACTTTGTGAGGTACAGTGGCACTGCTGGGCTTGTTCGCTAATGTGTGTGTGTGTGTGTGTGTGTGTGTGTGTATATGCTGCGGCGGTGTGTGTGTATATGCGCGCACCGGCTGTTTTCGTTTCCATGGTAACCGAGTGTTCTCCAGGGTTGTTGCTGGTAAATAATAATTTAAAAAATAAATGTCATACACAGAAGAATTTTCTGTAAATTAACATTTAATGAGGAATATCTTGCAATGTTTATTTTACATTATTTTTAATTTGGAATGAATTTCACAAGTTTGTGGTTCACTTCCACTGGAGTTGTAATTCTGCATTTTCCCGCCCGCATCCATTACGTTTTTAATCGGATGCGGCAGTCTGAGAGACACCATGCCTCTGAAATCTGGGATAGTAAATCTGTAAATAGTTAATTTAAATAGTTCAAAAAAAAAAAAAAAAAAAAGTATTACCACAATCCACTGAAGGATTTGGTTCATCAGCTGTCAATCTTAAGGTAAGATGATTTTATTTATGAAAATAGACTGTTTATAATTACTTATACAGTTTTTTTTAGTATAAATGGTGTGTAGTGCATAACACTACCATAAAATGTGTATTGGAGTGTTATATTTAGATTGTTTTGTTTTGGGCTAGTTGGATTGGCCATTGGGCTACTTTTGGGCTATTTTTGATTGGCCATTGGGCTGGTTTTGTTGCGAAAACCTGGCAACCCTGACGCTGGCGTTGTCTGTTCGCCGCTTCTCCACCCACAAATCATGTTAATTAGATTTAGATTTTATTTTATTATGTTTGTGACTAGTCTAACAGTCAGAGCTACAATTGGGACTGTTGCTGATTGCTGGCAGCCACTGAGAGGACGTTGTTCGCCATTTTCCACCGCTTCTCTGATGTTTATGTTTGAATAGTTGCGGTTGGTAGAGGTCTTCATGTGACAAGTGTTCCTAATTCATCTAAGTTACAATCAGTTTACTATAGTCTGTTAAATTAATGATTATAATAGAATACGTTTTAAGGTTGTCACTGTTAAAAATATATATAGACGAGTAATATTGAGATTGTAGATAATGCTGATCCTTTCTACTGGTTGATTATTCGTCGATCTATTGGTAATGCCTCAGGGCTTCTGTAGGGGGATTGCATGCGCGCGCTTCTCTTCCTCATTCAATACAGACGAGTGAAGGCGAGAGCTGCGTCATGTGTGTTTTCTAAACCTTCTCCCGTTACTTTTCCCCTTTTTAAGGTATTTACCAATCACAAAGCAATGTAGATAGTAACATATGTTTATAATACATTTCGTTATGGTATTATGGTTTTATATGGGTAAAATATGCATTTTTGCATTGTTTAAAGAGTTTCGTGCTAACTGCAAATATGTGTAACTTTATGCTAGCATTTGGAGACCTCGTGGCTCCATCTCGGCATATATGAGTGTTTACTGTGTCATATGTGTTTAAGCTGGTTATTACTAAATACAAGTACACATATTTATGCTGTAAAGTTATTTTGTATGTGTTATCACTACAAGGGTGAATTCATGTGATGCTGAGATGCTGAATGCTGTTAAAAGCACAGTTAATATTTTTGTCACTTGAGAAGTCATTTAAAAAAGGAGTATTAAAATGTATTTTGATAACTGTTTAAAACAATTAACAATGTATATGGTAATTAAGTTAAAAAGATAATTTAGAAAGCATTAAAAATGTGTTTGTGGTTGATGTTGAATGCTGAAATGTATATTTTATTGTATACACTTTTCAAAAGTATTCAATACAGACGAGTGAAGGCGAGAGCTGCGTCATGTGTGTTTTCTAAACCTTCTCCCGTTACTTTTCCCCTTTTTAAGGGTACAACATTTGGAGGCACCGCTGGGATGTTTGGCTTGAGGATCACCCCTGAGCTGTAAGTGGAGCCCTTGCGTCAATCATCCCTTCAAACAACCCAGGTATCAGAGAAAAGAGTTCAGCAAGGGCAGTGGAAGTGGTCTTCAGACAAATCTGGCACCTTGTATCCTGAAGTGAGCAAAACTGACCACTAGGGTGTAGCAAAAAGCCATTAAGTCAGACTAACCATCATTTTACTGTCTGTGCCCTCTTATAAAATGGAGTCTGAGCTAGAGAAACTGCAACTGGAGATTAAAGGAGCGTTGTACAAACTGACTATCGAACAGCTGATTAAAGTATGCAATACACTGCAGATTTCAGGACCAGGGAAAGAACATGTAACTGGTAAAACTCGAAGTCAAGTGATTTCACATGTAATAAAGTATCTTGAACGGGAAGAATTAGCCAACCTAGAGGATGAGGGTATGTCAGACCTTCTCAGTGTACATGACATAATAGATCAAATCAATACGGCAACAGACGGAAGCGAATATGAAGTTTCCAGCCAAATTGAGTTACAGGAAAATCTACAGAAAGAGGTAGAGGCGCTAAGGCTTTCGTTGAAAGAAAAAGAGAACGCAATGTATGACCTAATGAAAACAAGCATGAACCCACCTGCCAGTTCCAGCAAGCCAGAGAAAAATATGGCCCCAGCATCCCCTAATGGCTCCATGTGGCGCAAAGATTTTAAGATATCTGGCCAGATAGGCGAGCCAGGGCAAAAAGATAAGCTAACATTTTCTAGCCTGGCCAAACAAATTGAAACTGGGCTCAGCAAAGGCTATCCAGAGTCAGAGATCATTGATGCTGTAATCCGTGCTATCACACCAGGTCTGCAGTTACGAAGTTACCTTGAAGGGAAAGACAAATTAACACTACCTGCCCTCCGTAGAATCCTCAGGTGTCATTACCAGGAGAGAGGTGCCACAGAGCTATATAAACGACTCACTTCTGAGGTTCAAAACAGTAAAGAGACCCCTCAAAACTTCCTGCTCAGGGCAATGGATCTGAGACAAAAAATCCTGTTTGCTTCTCAGGAAGCTGATTCAAGTCTAAAATATGACCCAGTACTAGTCCAGAGTCTGTTTATGCATACAGTCCTAACTGGCCTCCAGAGCGATAATATTAAAGGTGACCTACAGCCCTACCTCCTCCAGACAGATACCTCAGATGAGCTGCTGTTGGAGAAATTGAACATTTCATGTGCCAATGAAAAAGAGAGGCAGGACAAAAAGAAACATGCTGCCCCATCACGTGTAACTAATGTGAATACTGTACAGTCAAGTGAAGTTCCGATGGAAAAGAAAATCGCCACCTCACAAAGTTCAGCTATACTTCCCCCCGATCTCCTCGCAGAAATCAAAGAAATGCGCTCTGACATGGTGCTATTAAAAGACTTGAAAGCTGAGATCTGTCAAATCAGGGAAACCATACAAAGACCCACCACTGCACCGCCACAGTGCCTTTCACCAAGCAGAGAACCAGCAATTGTGCCCTCCCCTTACCCAGTGTTTTCACCCTCACAATCCTTACCGTATAAAGCCGATTCAAATGACATGCCATTTTACCACCAGCAGTCACCAACAGCAGCGCAGGAATATCGACCAGCATTCAGCCCTGGGCGAATAAGAGAGACGGCCCAGTTCCAGCAGAGGTTTGCACCACAGAGGTTTTACCCAGCACGACGCCCTCAGCCAAGGTGTCTCTCATGTACTCAAGCAGGTGAGGAGTACTGTCAGCACTGCTTCAGGTGTGGAAGCAGTGAACACTTTAGAGCAGGTTGTAAAGCACAGAGACCAGTAGAGCCTGCTCGGAGAATCCCTTTAAACTAAGAGGGGTTGCTCCCATGGGACATGGAGCAACCAGTGATAGTGATAAGTCCCAGTTTTGTGCAGGCTGTAAGGAAGAGAAAGGATGGAGGGAATTAAAATGTTGTTCAGTTTGTAAAATCACCCTATACTGTTCAAAAGAATGTCAGGGAAACCATTGGCCCACACACAAAAGACTTTGTAAGCCATATACATGTTCAGGTATCAAGAAGCAGGGAACTCGGTCACAAGATAAAGTCAAGTGCAAGGAAAAGCGGGCTCCAGAGAAAATACCTACTGTAAGTGAGTTAGTGGGAAAGAAGTGTGTCATCTGGTGTTTCCTGCACAAAAAGAAGATCCAGGCACTTTGGGATACAGGTTCACAAGTTTGTGCTATCGATGAGGTATGGAAAAATAGCCATTTACCTGATGTTCCTCTCAGAGATGTATCAGAGCTAGTTGACCCTCTTGACCCTTTGCAAATCGAAGCAGCCAATGGAACAGAAATGCCGTATGTCGGATGGCTCGAAGTGTCCTTTAAACTTACTGCTGGTGACGATGAGCTGAGAATACCCATGCTAGTGTTAAAAGGCAAACAACAACAATGTCCTATTATTGGCTTCAATGTCATCGAACGTCTTGTCCTAGATAACCTACAAGATCAAACAAAGCGTGTGGATAATGACAACCTTGTGAAAGCAGTAAGGATGGCTTTTCCGTATCTCAAGAAAAACAAAGCCAAAGTCTTTATTAATGCAGTGAGTGTAGGACAGACATGTGACTATAATGTGAAGACAGCCAATGAGAGAATCAGTGTGCTTAAACGTACCTCCATCCAAATCGAGTGTCGAGTACAGGCCCCACTTTTCAAAGAGGATAAGACTCTTATCTTTGAGCCTGATGATAATCCACGTTGGCCTGAAGGACTAGAGTTTTGTGACACTCTTGTGTCAGTGAAGGCAGGGATGACCCCAAAATTTATTGTCACTGTGCAAAACCCTACAAGTCATGACATTATGCTGTCAGGAAGGACTGTTATTGGAACTGTACAGTCAGCCGGATCAGTGTATCCTGCCAACATATTTAAAAAAGACAATCTACCAACCTCCATTCACCATGTCCAGGCTCAGGATTCTATTGGAAGTACCCCTGTCCAAGAACAATGGGAACCTCCTGTTGATTTGACTCACCTTAATGAACACCAGAGGCAGACAGTCAGTCAGATGTTAAGAGAAGAGTCAGAATCATTCTCCAGGTCTGATAATGACATAGGCTGTGCAGAGAATCTTCAATTGGACATTTCACTAAAAGACAGTGAGCCAGTGTCAAGAACGTACCTCTCTGTTCCAAAACCTTTATATAGAGAGATGAAAGACTATTTACAGGACTTGATAGCACAAGGGTGGGTTGAAAAGTCGACCTCTTCTTACTCCTCTCCAGTTGTTTGTGTCAGAAAAAAAGATGGTACTATGCGCTTATGCATTGACTACAGGGAGCTCAACAAGAAAACCCATCCAGACCGCCACCCCATCCCCAGAGTGCAGGACATTATGGACACCCTGGGAGGAAACACCCTCTTTTCACTGTTGGACCAGGGTAAGGCATACCACCAGGGATTTATGGCAAAGGGAAGTAGACATTTAACAGCTTTTGTTACTCCATGGGGCCTATATGAGTGGGTTCGGATCCCATTTGGACTCATGAATGCACCTGCAGCATTCCAACGTTGCATGGAACAGTGCTTAGAAGGCTTAAGGGATGAAATTTGTGTGCCATATCTCGATGATGTTCTTGTGTTTAGCAGAACGTTTGAGGATCATGTCAGTGACGTCAGAAAAGTGCTGCAACGGCTGAGGGAGCATGGGATAAAACTGAAACCCAGAAAATGTGACCTGTTTAAGACAGAAGTGCGGTACCTTGGGAGAATTGTGTCTGCTGAGGGAAACAGAATGGACCCTGCTGATACTGCTGCGGTAAGAGCCCTAAAAGATAAGCAACCAGGTACTGTTGGCGAGTTGAGAGCAATTTTAGGACTGTTGAGTTATTACCGGCAGTATATCAAGGATTTTTCACGTATTGCCAGCCCCTTGTATGACCTGCTCAAAGCACCTGTCGAGACTGAGACCCTGAAAAATAAAAAGGGAAAGTGGCAAACAAAACGAAACAGTAGAGGAGTTCCATCCAACAAGACAATTGAGTGGTCTGATGTGCATCAGGCCATTTTGGAACGGTTGATAGACTGTCTTATTCAGCCCCCTGTTCTAGGTTTCCCAGAATATTCCCAGCCATTCACCCTCCATACTGATGCTTCCAACCAGGGGCTAGGGGCGGTATTATATCAAAGACAGAATGGAAAACTACGTGTGATTGCTTATGGCTCCCGTACCCTGACTGCAGCAGAGAAGAATTATCATTTGCACTCAGGCAAGTTAGAGTTTCTAGCTCTAAAGTGGGCAATCACAGAGAAATTTCGCGACTACTTATACTATGCACCATTCTTCACTGTCTATAGTGACAATAATCCACTCACCTATGTGCTGTCCACTGCTAGACTGAATGCAACAGGCTGTCGCTGGGTAGCAGAGCTGGCCAACTTCCATTTCACAATAAAATACCGCCCTGGTAAAGAAAATATCGATGCAGATAGTTTGTCCAGGATGCCTTTGGATGAGGAGACGTTTATGAAAGAATGTTCAGAGGAAATGTCGTATGATGTGATTGGAGCAGCGACACAAGCAGTGGAAAGTCAGGATGAGTCCAGCATATCTTGGTCCATGGGTATCTCAGCTGAATGTGAAACGCTAGCTACAGACAAATTACTCCGTCCACTAACAGCAGGACAAGTTGAAAATGACCAGAGGAATGACCCCACTGTGGGACCCGTGGTTCAGTTCAAATTGACAGGAGATAAACCATCAGGTCACGAACTAAGGCAGCTCAGCCGACAGATCACAAGCCTTCTTAGAGAGTGGGACAAACTGGACATGAACGAAAACGGGGTATTGTACAGGAAAACAGCAAGCAGGAAACAACTGGTGCTTCCAGAAAAATATAAAAGTACTGTGTTAAAGGAGCTTCACGATGAAATGGGCCACCAAGGTGTAGACAGGACTACGTCACTGATCAGAGATCGGTTTTACTGGCCCTATATGCAAAGAGAAATAGAAGATTATGTCACAAGGAAGTGTGCATGTCTTAAACACAAGAAGCCAAGCCGTGAGACCAGAGCCCCGATGACGAGCATTGTCACCACTCAACCATTCGAACTTGTCTCAGTAGATTTCTTGCATCTTGACAAGTGTAAGGGTGGCTACGAATATATTCTTGTAATCATTGACCACTTTACACGTTTTGCCCAGGCATACGCCACAACTTCAAAATCAGGAAAAACGGCAGCAGACAAAATATTTAATGACTATACATTGAGATTTGGCTTCCCCACAAGAATACACCACGATCAAGGTGGTGAGTTTGAAAATCAACTGTTCACACAACTGAAAAAGTACTGTGGAGTTGCTGGGTCAAGAACTACTCCCTACCACCCCCAGGGGAACGGACAAGTAGAGCGGTTTAACCGAACGCTACTGCAAATGTTAAAGACCCTCACAGAGAGACAAAAAAATAACTGGAAAGACTCCCTAAACAAACTGACCTTTGCATACAATTGTACTCGGAGTGAAGTGACAGGATTTTCCCCCTTTTACTTACTATACGGACGTTCCCCACGGTTGCCAGTCGACATGTTATTCAACTTAACCTCAGAACAAGGAAACTGTAATCACCATCACTACATGGAAAAGTGGAAGGCGGGCATGGAAGAAGCCTATGAGATCACAAGAGAGAATGCTCACAAAGCTACGATTAGGAGTAAGAAACATTATGACAGTAAAACTAAAAGCTCAGTGTTACAACCTGGAGACCGTGTTTTAGTCAGGAACATGACACCTCGTGGGGGTACCGGAAAACTGAGGAACCATTGGGAGGATATTATCCACACAGTTGTGCGCCAAGTGAATCCAGATATTCCCGTTTATGAACTCAGACCTGAGAAAGGAAAAGGGAGATCAAGAGTTTTACATCGTAACCTTCTTCTCCCATGTGACCATCTGCCACTTGAAACGACACTGCAGCCACGAGCCAGGAAAAGGAATGTGGAGCAAATAGAGGAAGCAGAGCAGTCGGACGAAGAGGATGATGGAGATGAGTATTATCCAGTGTCACTTCAGCTGCAATCTGAGCTTTGCTCACCTGAGACAATGAACCCTGTGTGTAGTACACCTCCGAAGCTCGAATGCACACAGCCTGAGGAGAACATGCCACCTGAGCCAGATAGAGAACAAGGAACGACAAACCAAATGGGAACCTCACCGGAGAGAGAGGACAGTTTTGTTGAGGATATGTCTTTGGAGGAACCCGCCCCCTTGCTTGTTTCAAGTGGTGAGACGCTTCAGCGGCCCAGACGACAGCACAGACGGCCAAGAGTTTTCACGTATGATAAGCTTGGATCACCAACCTGCCAAAACATTAGGACATTACAAGGACAAAATTGGAGGGTTCCGTGGTCACACATCGAACAGCCACATCACTTCCAATACTTGTGTTACTAAGCACATGAAAGATAGAAGCTGAAATGAGTAAATGCATACACATTACACTCAAAATGGACTGTTCAGTACAGAATACACATTCAAATGGACTGTTCAGCACAGAATACACATTCAAATGGACTGTTGAACATAAGGTGGACTGGTTACACCCTACACTCACATTCATATGACACTGTTGCAGTGAATCACACCACACTCGTGGACCCTTGTTAAAGGGGAGTGTAAGTTACTTGACCATGTTGCACAAACAGAACTGTTAACAAGGCAGTCATGTGCCTAAGTGGACATGAAATAAAGATCAAAACAGGGAACAAAGACATTCAACGATATTGGGTACTTACCTGTGCTTGAAGGAATGTATGAAAAGAGTTCCAGTCTGTAATATTGCACTATATAAGATACGATGTAGCATAAGTGTTGATCTGAAATAACTGTGCATTGTGTGTTGATTAATAGAGTATGGTTTAAACTTTTTCTATTTTTATTTTATTTGCACTAAAGGTCAAAAGGTTACATTCGGATGTTGGGGACAACATCTATTTTGAGGGGGAGTATGTGACAAGTGTTCCTAATTCATCTAAGTTACAATCAGTTTACTATAGTCTGTTAAATTAATGATTATAATAGAATACGTTTTAAGGTTGTCACTGTTAAAAATATATATAGACGAGTAATATTGAGATTGTAGATAATGCTGATCCTTTCTACTGGTTGATTATTCGTCGATCTATTGGTAATGCCTCAGGGCTTCTGTAGGGGGATTGCATGCGCGCGCTTCTCTTCCTCATTCAATACAGACGAGTGAAGGCGAGAGCTGCGTCATGTGTGTTTTCTAAACCTTCTCCCGTTACTTTTCCCCTTTTTAAGGTATTTACCAATCACAAAGCAATGTAGATAGTAACATATGTTTATAATACATTTCGTTATGGTATTATGGTTTTATATGGGTAAAATATGCATTTTTGCATTGTTTAAAGAGTTTCGTGCTAACTGCAAATATGTGTAACTTTATGCTAGCATTTGGAGACCTCGTGGCTCCATCTCGGCATATATGAGTGTTTACTGTGTCATATGTGTTTAAGCTGGTTATTACTAAATACAAGTACACATATTTATGCTGTAAAGTTATTTTGTATGTGTTATCACTACAAGGGTGAATTCATGTGATGCTGAGATGCTGAATGCTGTTAAAAGCACAGTTAATATTTTTGTCACTTGAGAAGTCATTTAAAAAAGGAGTATTAAAATGTATTTTGATAACTGTTTAAAACAATTAACAATGTATATGGTAATTAAGTTAAAAAGATAATTTAGAAAGCATTAAAAATGTGTTTGTGGTTGATGTTGAATGCTGAAATGTATATTTTATTGTATACACTTTTCAAAAGTATTCAATACAGACGAGTGAAGGCGAGAGCTGCGTCATGTGTGTTTTCTAAACCTTCTCCCGTTACTTTTCCCCTTTTTAAGGGTACAACATTCACGGGTCCAAAAATTCGCACCCGAACCCGAAGAGACCCGCAATGTTCAACACAGATCCGACACGCACCCGTCTATTATTTCAAAAACTGGACCCGGACCCGTGCAGATCCGAAAAATGCCAAAAATATATTACCCGGAACCGACATGGACCCGTCTATTATTTGATAGTTGGAACCGAACCCGCCGGGAAGACAGACGCGACTGGACCCGATTGTCTCATATTACACAATATACTGCTGTTAACAAGTTAATGAACAAGCTGCGAAAAATAACTTTGTCTCAGTCAGCCTACCTAACGATATATAGCCGTTGTTTCCCTTCCTTGTACCTTGATTGTGATGTATTACAATATTCCTCATTAATTGTTCCAAGCATGCTTAATTCACTCATTTCAGCTGTAAAAGTCAATTTTATTCCACAGTGACGGATTTATGAGTTAATTCGCATAATAACTTTGACTGTTTGCCCTTTTGAACTAATAACTATTGCTCGTTTAGTGCCATGGCCGCTTGCGTTATTTATTTGCCATAATCTCTCTGAGCCAAGTCTGACTAGCAGAACTTTAAGATTAAACAAGACAGTTCATTCATATTATTTTTAAAGTCATTACAGTCACTGCGGAAGCTCGGGTTGCCATAGAAACATGACACGCGCTTGAGACTGCACTCGCGTGTCAGCTGGAGCAACCTGAAATATGAGCCATTTTTTACGCAATTTGAGCATCACAGAAAACATTTATGTGACAGTTCACCTGAGGTCTTGTTGCTGATTTGAAATATATTCTTGAGTACATTATTACCGCGCGCATGCATTAAATCTGCCCGCTTTCTAAACGACTGAGAGAGCGCGCGCGCGCGAGAGAGAGAGAGAGAGAGAGAGAGAGAGAGAGAGAGAGAGAGAGAGAGAGAGAGAGAGAGAGAGAGAGAGAGAGAGAGAGAGAGCGCTTGTGTTGTTGTTGCTGTGTATTTCTAAACCTCATTTCCCGGCTCACACTTTTCTTATTCTAATTTAGCAATTTGTAAGTTACACAAAACACACAAGCCGCGCTGACTCTCACGGCCAGGTGTTCTCCGAGTCCGATTGACGTATTACATAGGCTACAACATTAACAGACCCGGGAACCGAAGTAATAGATTAGGACCCGACCCGGACCCGGATGACCATTTAAAAAATAGACCCGAACCCGTACGGGTCCCGGGTCGGATCCCGGGTCCACGGGTCTCGGGTGCCCCGTGAAGACCTCTAGCGGTTGGTTCTGGTTTAAAGGACATTTCATGTTGCTTGCTGCGACTGCTCTCTCTTCTGGGTGTCGGCTGCTCACTGGTGGTCTCGGTGGTCTCCCTCGGGCCAGCGTCATCAGCGTCCGGCGTGATGTTGGGATGTTCCGCTTCTCGGTTGCTGAGTCTCGGCTGCGCTGCTGTTCCGCATTGCTGGCATGGAATGGCTTGACTTCTGTGTCCACAGAAGTGTCCGATAAACTTTGTTTGCCTTCTGCGTGGTGCTGCGGCGATCCCAATCATCTGAATCGTCATGAAGACCCATCATCTGGTCTTCAGCTGTCATGCCTCGACGACGTCATCAGGACACTGAATATGTAATAGAGCCTCACAGTGTACTGGAGCTTACAGAGACTTCCACCATCAGCTCTGTTTCTGTTCATCATCAGCTCTGTTTCTGTTCATCATCAGCTCTGTTTCTATTCACCATCAGCTCTGTTTCTGTTCATCATCAGCTCTGTTTCTGTTCATCATCAGCTCTGTTTCTGTTCATCATCAGCTCTGTTTCTGTTCATCATCAGCTCTGTTTCTGTCCATCATCAGCTCTGTTTCTGTTCATCATCAGCTCTGTTTCTGTTCACCATCAGCTCTGTTTCTGTTCATCATCAGCTCTGTTTCTGTTCATCATCAGCTCTGTTTCTATTCACCATCAGCTCTGTTTCTGTTCATCATCAGCTCTGTTTCTGTTCATCATCAGCTCTGTTTATGTCCATCATCAGCTCTGTTTCTGTCCATCATCAGCTCTGTTTCTGTTCATCATCAGCTCTGTTTCTGTTCACCATCAGCTCTGTTTCTGTTCACCATCAGCTCTGTTTCTGTTCACCATCAGCTCTGTTTCTGTTCACCATCAGCTCTGTTTCTGTTCATCATCAGCTCTGTTTCTGTTCATCATCAGCTCTGTTTCTGTTCATCATCAGCTCTGTTTCTGTCCATCATCAGCTCTGTTTCTGTTCATCATCAGCTCTGTTTCTGTTCATCATCAGCTCTGTTTCTGTTCACCATCAGCTCTGTTTCTGTTCACCATCAGCTCTGTTTCTGTTCACCATCAGCTCTGTTTCTGTTCACCATCAGCTCTGTTTCTGTTCATCATCAGCTCTGTTTCTGTTCATCATCAGCTCTGTTTCTGTTCACCATCAGCTCTGTTTCTGTTCACCATCAGCTCTGTTTCTGTTCACCATCAGCTCTGTTTTCTGTTCATCATCAGCTCTGTTTCTGTTCATCATCAGCTCTGTTTCTGTTCACCATCAGCTCTGTTTTCTGTTCATCATCAGCTCTGTTTCTGTTCACCATCAGCTCTGTTTCTGTTCACCATCAGCTCTGTTTTCTGTTCACCATCAGCTCTCTGTCCACCATCAGCTCTGTTTCTGTTCACCATCAGCTCTGTTTCTGTTCACCATCAGCTCTGTTTCTGTTCACCATCAGCTCTGTTTCTGTTCACCATCAGCTCTGTTTCTGTTCATCATCAGCTCTGTTTCTGTCCATCATCAGCTCTGTTTCTGTTCACCATCAGCTCTGTTTCTGTCCATCATCAACTCTGTTTCTGTTCATCATCAGCTCTGTTTCTGTTCACCATCAGCTCTGTTTTCTGTTCACCATCAGCTCTGTTTCTGTTCACCATCAGCTCTGTTTCTGTTCACCATCAGCTCTGTTTCTGTTCATCATCAGCTCTGTTTCTGTCCATCATCAGCTCTGTTTCTGTTCACCATCAGCTCTGTTTCTGTCCATCATCAACTCTGTTTCTGTTCATCATCAGCTCTGTTTCTGTCCATCATCAGCTCTGTTTCTGTTCACCATCAGCTCTGTTTCTGTCCATCATCAACTCTGTTTCTGTTCATCATCAGCTCTGTTTCTGTTCACCATCAGCTCTGGTTTCTGTTCACCATCAGCTCTGTTTCTGTTCACCATCAGCTCTGTTTCTGTTCACCATCAGCTCTGTTTCTGTTCATCATCAGCTCTGTTTCTGTCCATCATCAGCTCTGTTTCTGTTCACCATCAGCTCTGTTTCTGTCCATCATCAACTCTGTTTCTGTTCATCATCAGCTCTGTTTCTGTCCATCATCAACTCTGTTTCTGTTCATCATCAGCTCTGTTTCTGTTCATCATCAGCTCTGTTTCTGTTCATCATCAGCTCTGTTTCTGTTCATCATCAGCTCTGTTTCTGTCCATCATCAACTCTGTTTCTGTTCATCATCAGCTCTGTTTTCTGTTCACCATCAGCTCTGTTTTCTGTTCACCATCAGCTCTGTTTCTGTCCACCATCAGCTCTGTTTCTGTTCACCATCAGCTCTGTTTCTGTTCACCATCAGCTCTGTTTCTGTTCACCATCAGCTCTGTTTCTGTTCACCATCAGCTCTGTTTCTGTTCACCATCAGCTCTGTTTCTGTTCACCATCAGCTCTGTTTCTGTTCACCATCAGCTCTGTTTCTGTTCACCATCAGCTCTGTTTCTATTCAGTTGTCTGTGTTGGTTGATTTTTTGAATTATTCTATATTTTTACTTGTTATTCATTTGTTGTTGTTGTTGTTGTTGTTGTTGTTATTTGTTCCCTTTGTTGCACTTCGAGATTCTTCGGAATGAAAAGTGCATTATAAATAAAATCTATTATTATTATTATTATTAAATATGACTGCGTTTAGTTCCTTACCTCTGCCTGCCTTCCTGGCCTCTTCCATGTTACAGGTTGGTTTCTCATACATCATATGAGTTGTAATATACACTGACCACCCTTACAAAACAAAAATATATTGCAATATATTTGAAAATATCATGCAATATATTCACATATATGGGATTTAATATTTATATTTTCCAATATATTGCAATATATTGAAAGCGGCAATCATTTGTATATTTTGCAATATATTGCATGAATATATAATATATTATTATATTATATATATATATATATATATATATATATATATATATATATATATATATATATATATATATATACCATATATTAAAATATATTTCAAGAAAATAAATTGGTAAATATATTTTCCTTTCGTAAGGGCAGGCATAACATTATGACATAATATCATAATATTGTGTTGGTCCACCTTTTGTTGCCAAAACAGTCCTGAACCGTCGGAGGCATGTACTCCACTAGACTCCTGAAGGTGTGCTGTGGTTTCTGGCAGCAAAATAATGCGAGCTGGGGCCTCGGAGTTGTTTGTTCAGCACATAATAATAATAATAATAATATATTTTATTTGTAAAGCCCTTTTCATAGTTAAAAAGAATCCCAAAGTGCTACACATAAAACAAATAAAAAAAAAAAAAAATTTAAAAAAAAAATAATTAAAAAATCCCACAGATGCTCGATTGGATTGAGATTTGGAGGCCAAGTCAACACCTCAAACTTGTTGTTGTGCTCCTCAAACCATTCCTGAACCATTTTTGCTTTGTGGCAGGACGCATTATCCTGCTGAAAGAGGCAGCACTTTCATTTTAATTGCACTTGGTGCCCTTTTTAACAAGAGCGACCAAAATGTATTCATTTATGCTCCAAAGAAGAAAGAAAAATCACACAGGTTTGCAATCATGGCATGAGAAGTGAGAAAAGTGAGTGAATTAAACCTTTAAAGCTTGATTGCTGCTCAATAGTCAAAACCAATCTTTACGAGTAACCCCTATATAAGATTAAAAGTCAATTTTCATAATACACTTTATTATAGTTCTACTCTATTCTCCCCCCCTTTTTTTAATCTTCAGGCATACTGAGATATCCTTGTACTTTCAAAGTGCAGCAGAGGCTGGAACACCCTGCACCAAACACAGACAAAAGAGTGAGTCTAACTGCAGCACATTACAGACTAAACCTCTTCAAAGCAGCTAAATTCAGCATTCTCTCACCACAGCCAGAGGTAAAGTACACACTCTCTTCATAAAAAGAAAACGCACAAAAAAACAAAGCAAGCTTTTCTGTGTTGAGCATCAAGACATCATGCTATTTTTTGATTCAGAGAATGACAATAAACAGTTTATACAGCTGGTACAGTGTTATGCATATCAAAAGAATGTGGTTTAAGATGCGCCATATAGTTATAGTGAGCATTCCTTTTAAAGTTGCCATGAATTATTTTTTAAATACAGAATTTATATAAATATATAAATGATTTATCTGTGCACATAATTAAAAAAAACATTGTAACCTTTAATCAAACATATTAACCTCCCTTCCCCGTCGAAGCAACATCTCTTCTCTTCATGAGTGTCTCGGCGGAGGGCAGGACTAAAGATTCTCTGCAACTGATTGCAAACTGCCGTTCAGATATTTGTCCATATAATTAGCAACTTCCTACGATCCAATTCATTTCTGAAAGACAAAATCACACCCATGCCCTACATTTCTCTAATTTTAGAAACTGTTTAATTTGTATATACATCACATAGGGAATAAAATACTATTGCAGCCTCTGTTTCATGCCGACTTTAAAAAACACTTACATTTCTGAGATTGATTTCCACCAAAAAAAAGATGCACAAGTGTAATTTGGAGTAAATTTGGTTTAAGCATATGGAGTTATATTTATGTAATAAATGTTCAGTAAATGTTCAGATTGTCACCTATAGAAATTATATATATATATAATTTCATTTTATAGATATATAAATTATACAATATACACTACCATTCAAAACTTTGGGTCAATAAGATTTAAAAACAAAGAAATTAATATATATATCTATATGTCCATCCCTTTATGACCACCATGTACCCATCATCCTCTGATGATAATGCACCATGTCACAAAACTTGAATCATTTCAAATTGGTTTCTTGAACAAGACAATGAGTTCACTGTACTAAAATGGCCCCCACAGTCACCAGATCTCAACCCAATAAAGCATCTTTGGGATGTGGAGGAACAGGAGCTTTGTGCCCTGGATGTGCATCCCACAAATCTCCATCAACAGCTTTCCAAGGTGGTCAAACACAGTATTAGTAAAGTGTTCCTAATTATCCTTTAGGTGAAGATGAGTATATATATATATATATATATATATATATATATATATATATATGAAGCAAAAAGAAATAGCCTCCTCATACAGCCCATACAAGAAAACAAGGAAATGTAATAACATCCTTGTGAATACTAGTCTCAATTTTAGATTCTTGCAGGCACAAGCCAGACTGAACATTTGTTCATTTTCTGCTTGACACCTGTGAATACTAAAATATGATCCGCTTGAGTTTCAACGATCTGTTTTCCAATGTAAAGTGATTGGGGCAATAAACACCAGAGCTGTAGAGACGCTACATCTCTGATTCGAATTATATCATTATATTTTTTTAAAGCCTTTGCTTAAAATTTACAGAATATGAATAAGAGAGTAATTTTATCACTTGTATGAAAAAACAAAACAAAACAAAAAACATCTAAGCATGGCAAATTAAACAATTATCATTCTGGTCACATTCAGATCCAAAAATCTACTGTGCACATTTTTTTCTGTGATTTAAAAGAACACAGTTACTGCAGAAAACACAAAACCTTTGACTATTCATGTTCATGTTTGTTGTATGAAATAACACGCTCCGCTGTATATTGGCTCCTCAGAGGCGTGAAACGTGGCTGGAATATTTATGAGAATTGACTGATTGTTGCTGCTGCAAATTCAGGTGGAAAGCTCTTGAGGTTTCCCCCTCGCTCTTCATGATGCTCTGATTATTAGGGACATGCTGCAGTGTTTGCACTTACATTACCCCTTGTTTTGTGCAAACCGGACTATCATTACAGGATTTCAACCCTATTGATGAATTGTTTTATACTGTAAGCAGATGGCTTGAATAAGCCACAGTTCTGCTTTTCTCCAGCCGACATTAAGAGGGAGGAAGCACTGCAGATTCTTTGTTTGTCAACGCCACAAACTTTACTTCCCATTACGAGAACAAACAAACAATTTAGATTAAAATTGCATCATGACCAGCTTAAACACTCAAATACTGTTGTTTATCTTCCTGTGAACGACAAATAAAAGCAGCCGATTACAGCTGGTTGTTTCGTGTTGATTTTAGAGGGCACACTGTGCTTTAGTGTAGTGCAGAGAAATAAGATTCAGGCTAATTAGATTGAAGGTCAAGATCTCTGTCTGATATGAAGGTGTGACCTGCTAGTGTCAGTGTCTCCCCCCACCCAGCTCTGTACTAAAGCAACGGCATTAAGTGTGTTTCTGTGCCATGATGAACAATAAGATATGGCTGGGAAACAAAGGCAACCACATCTAAAAAAATTATTTAAAATATTCAATGAATATATATATTTCAAGGGTGTACGGTCCATATATGCAGCAAATGCTCTGTATACCCATTTGTGGACTCGCTGATTAGTATTAACACAATGAAATCCATTGTTTGATGTGTATCATAAAGCTTACATGATAACCTTATGGTAATACGCATGTAACTGTCTTGTTATTTATTTGCCAAACTACGATAATCGTCTTCAAATCCGCCAATTTAAGAGTGTTTAGGCTTTTTGAGGATAAAAAAAAGAAGTGCATGGATTTTTATCATTGTAGGGTTGTTGTGTCCACACACCGCGAAGACACATTTATATGCAAACACCATTTAAAAGTGAATTTTGGATCTGATGACCCCTTTATCATTGCATTATTTCAACTTGTTTTTAAAGATAACATATTTTTGTTCATACGGCATACATTTATGTCATCCATTTAAAATGACAACTTTATTTAATATCTCAAATTTCGATCTTAAATTTCGCTCTTAAAGTCTCAGTGAAATGGAAGTAGAAAGTGAGTTTTTTTCAGTTCTGTGACATATTTCCAAGTGAAACGGAATATTGAATAGAGGGCAGGGTTTGACTTCAGCGCTCCTCTCCTATAACAATTTTTTCTGTGTATTAACTTGCACAGATTAATAGTTCACCCTAAGACCTGTGATATGTGCTAACAAAGTAAAAAAAGGTCCATTTTGATTTCATGAGGACTTTAAAGGGGTACTTCAGCGCTGGGAAGATGAATCTGTATTTAAACTGGGTCATCAATGCAGTAGAAATGTGAAATTATTTTTTAATTTGGTGCCTTCTAGACTGAGAAAAGACAGAAAATGTATTTTTGTCCCATGGGGATGAAAGACTACAATTCCCAGAATGCTTTGCTGCCCTGTGAGGCCATTCCCAACGCCACCAACTTCATTACTGTGACTGAGTTAGAGAAGACACTATAATTAAAAACTGAACGTGTCTGTTCAATATAATGAGTGAGTCACCGCGCGAGTGTCACAGCCCTGAGCACTAACTGCAGGAGTGATGAGAGCTGAGGTAATCGCGACTACATTCGCGGCATACATTCACAACGCCAGTTCAGTCTGGCACGCGTTTCAGTTCATGCCTTTGCAAGCTTAACTTTCATAGAAATGAATTTGAGAAGTTAAAAGACTTACATTGCTCACCATAGCTCCGTTTAAATGATCCTGTCTGCAAGCTGAGCTCTCCCTGCCAGCTGAGTGTAATCGCCCATCCCCCATGCGCAGATTCAAAACATGCGGAAATGGCTCCCTCTGCTGGCTGTAGTCTTTAGCCTTTGGGCAAGCATTCCTCCTATGATGCAAAAATCGTCATTTTGCATCATAGGAGGAATTTTTCCAGAAATAAAATGCATAAATCTCTCGTCTCAGGGAGATATGAGGGGGGAAAGCACAATAATTTGAATATTCTCCAGGGTTTCTACTGATACAAAGCCATATGCTAATCGCTGAAGTAACCCTTTAAGTCTTTTGTGTGTCATGAGCTGATGTGCTGTACCGCTTAAAGGTGAAGTTTGCAGTTTCTGCCACACTAGTGGCACCTAGCGGAATTACAAAAATACAGCATATATTTAGCAAATGTCCCTTTTGTGCGTCACACTTACCCCTCAACTCAAACATCACAAATGTAGATGATGGCATCTCTCAACAGCTTAATGTAGGCTACATTCAATAAAAAGTCCAACATATTAAGAGTAGTTTTAGCTTTGTTGCCATGTGTCATAAGAGTAATCAACAGAGTAGCTAACCACCCAGTAAAAAAAGTCAAGACACTGCTCGCCACATTTTTTGTTTATATGTTTATAATATATAACCAACCGATGCTGCAAGGCACCCACACCTTATAACCCAGTTCAGTGTAGAAAACAGACAAGAGATAGGCTTTATATAAATACTTGATCATATTGTAAAGCTCAACAGAAGCAACTGGTACTGTATTCCACAATCCACATTCATTATCGCAGTCAAGACAATACAGTACATCACTTTAAAACACCATTGTAATGGTGAGAAGTGATATGTAGAATTATGCAGTGGGAGTAAAATTGTTATTTGAATAGCCATAAAATTATTTGAACGGCGCTTTTGTCTATGAGCTGCTGAGAAACATGATGAATTATTTATGAGGCATTAAAGTAAACACTGCTCTCCTGGTAGGGGCCATTATTGCGGGGGAGAGACAGGGAAAGAGGGTGCAAACGAGGGATTGAAGACTGCCTTTTGATGGATGGGTTGAAAGATGGAGAGAAAAGGGTGGGATGAAAGGGTTGCCATGGTAACAAATGGAAGCTGATGTAGCAGCACCGTGAGAGAGAGGGAGGTGCTGGACCTAAAGAAAAAGTGATCATGTGAATGGGAGGGTCCAGTCTTCAGATCTTGCTGCATGATGCACCATGTGCTAACAGATTTGGACAGAACAACACCTGTCGGCCGTCACGTGACAACAGATCAGAGAGCAACCTCTGAAATACATGAAACAGCAAAGGCATGTTCCTCAGGAAACACACAGCTATATTCACTAAAGGAATTATGCAAATCAAGCAATAATGCAGAAGTCCCCACAACAATTAGCACAAAGCAATTCTCCCTAGTATGCAGACGACTACTGTAATCTGGCGTACTTTACTGGGACTGTACAGCATCATTCCACCCACTGCAACCCAAGTACCTAAACTGGCTATTAAAAATGCAAAACCAGGGAAAATTAACGTAGGGTTAATAAAAATAGACTTGTTTGGGCAGCAGTTGAAAACAGTTGTGCATTATATATATATATATATATATATATATATATATATATATATATATATATATATATATATATATATATATATATATATATATATAGTACAGTACCCTTTTATAACTGGATTGCATGGATAAGATGCAGGCTTTGGTGCTGAAATGCACAAAAATGACACATTTTGTGAATTCACCCCTCTGTGCTTCTACTTTTTTTCCCATCAGGAAACACCACCTTACACTATACCTGCACCACACACACATAACAGCAATTCAGAGAATCTGCCCAGAAAATCATTAACCAAACAATCACATAATAAACTATTACAATATTAGGTACAGAAATACATGAAAGACTACTGTGAGTGATCACTGGAAGATGTAAACACATATAACACACACACACACACACACACACACACACACACACACACACACACACACACACACACACACACACACACACACACACACACACACACACACACACACACACACACACACGTATGGCATCCTTCACCCAGCAAAACTAACACAGTCCACCTCCTCATTCAGAGCCATCAATGCTGCAATACAAAAAAAAACCCATTACCTGCCAGATCAGCGTTTGCTATCAGGTATTTCTCACTTCTTCCAATCTGCCAGCCTTCTTCTCTGTCAATGTGTGTTTCTTTCCACGTTGCGGATGCCCTGCCTGCCTGTGTGTGTGTGTAAATACGTCTGCAGCTGGGGCTGGGTGATCACAGACTGCAGCTTCTCTCCTGTTCCACACTCATTGATATCCTGCTTCAACAACACCTGGAAACTGGATTCCAACCCCCGACTGGATCTGGAGCCAACCTCCACTGTGATGCAGCCACGCTGGACGATGACTGCGCCCAGTAATGTTCACAGAATAGCCAATGACATCATCAATCTGTTCAACAAGGCTCTGATGGAGACCAGGCGGTCTACACCAAGATGCCAAGCAAGTCTGTTCAGTGTAATGTAGGATGATTTTGTTTTCATTACACTGAGATGACATCATGCTTTCTACTCAAATTACTATTTTGCTATAAGACTTTTCTGTGGGAAAACTTAGTGGATGTAAACAGTTCCTCTGTTGCCTCTGTCACAACATACTTTTAAATATTCTCAACATATTATTTATATTTAAATAATATGCATTTTTAAGTGCATTATATGTTTTAATACAATTATTTTAAAGTGCCCCTATTATGCTATTTCGCAAATGATCTTTTATTCTGTGTGTAATGTAGCTGTTTGTAATGTCTGCAAATTTTTAAAGCTCAAAGTGCATGACAAAAAGTTATTGTCTCCTAAAAGAAAAAAATATATAAAGGGCTGAATCATCAGAAATGAGTTGTCAGTAATTCCAGTCTCACTTCCTGTTACACACCTATAACAATGTGACAAAATTGCATAATGCCAGCCTATGAACTTCAATGGCTGCACACGAACAACGTCTACTATGACCCACGCTCAAACACTAGTTGTAACTGAAACTGGAAAAGTTTGGTTCATGTTGTCGGCATGTCGAGAAGACTGTGTTTTTAGGACTCTGAATCCACTTTGCATGCACTTCAAAAGGATGAGGACTGGAAATGATATGGAAAAACTGACACCATTGTTCGTATCACTGTATATCAAGAGCTGAGGAAGCCTCTGGAACTGAAATTCAGATATGGTAATAGGCAGTTGTTTCCAGTTGTTTTGAGTCTGTACTTTTGTGACACAACGCCACTTTGACTGACAGGAAGAAGTCTGCTGTGGAACTCTCTTCAGTGCGGGCTCATAAAGGCGCATATCAACCGCAATGGGAGCATTCGCCAGCACCCTTATGAAAACTAAAATGACAAATATTCATGGTCCACGAGGTCTCTTGGACTTTACGGAAATGCAGACGCGGCAGCCACTGTAATTCCACAAGACTGAAAGTGCATAGAAAGTGTGCTATTTGGGACAGGGCCTTAGAACCTGAAGAATGAGGTGATATGCAATGTATTTTTTGACCTTGAATGCATGTAAACCCATTGTAGGAGAAATGCAAAACTAAATTAGGAATCTTTAAAATAGCATAATAGGGGCACTTAATATTAAACCTTTTGTCCTATTGGGCTGATAGATTTCCATTGCAAGAGTCCTACTCTAAATGCATATTTATTTATTTTTAAACCGAAGAAGTCTAAATTACTGCCTGTTGTAATAATTGTCTGCATACTACACACTCTGAGCATGGACACATACAGTAAACACATGGAAGAGAATGAGTGAATAGTGTTTAGTCCTCAGGGAACAATTTGAGACTATCAGTCATCTGAATTAAATCTGTTGTGCTCTTTTCTGATGTAAATCAATCCCTCGAGGGTTTAGCCGGCTATAAATCTTTACATTACTCGTGTCTTAAATCGTCAGAGTTTGAGGGGGCTTTTCATAATTGGTACTTAATGACTGTGTCAAAACAGACTCAAGGGACTTGCAGGATTTACAATCTAGTTCACACTTTAAAGGCAGAAATGTGAATCTTTTGTTCTTGTTAATGCAGCCACATGAATTATTAAGATGAAAATGTAATTTGCATTTTGCAATTCGGACATGGTTAAATCACAAAGTGCATCTTGTGAAAGAAATGTACCCTCTTCAGGAAAAACGACTTCCTTCTGAAGAGGCTTAAAGAAATTCAGTTGAATTGCAAGGTTAAAAATAATCAGCAATGCACTAAAACAATAAATAAACCGCTAGAGACCAAACCTTCTAAAACATTTGCATCTCTTTAAGGTGCCTGCAGATTTGCACAGAAGGCACTAGAAAACTGCCATGAGAAAAACATCATGAAATGACAGATCATTCTGTTGGAGGAGACAGCCAGGGATGAAAGCACATAACCTTCAGTGATGGTGAACAAAAGGATTTTTTGAGAAAAATAAGCCAGATTCTACCTCTCACTGCTCACACACTGAACGCTTTGAAAACAACCAGCATAAACCTGCTGAATCATTGCAAAGTCATTTAACACAAGGCAATTGTTTCAGATACCATTGAGCTTTAGTGATTTTTCTGGGGTTTTAACAAGCAGGATTTCTCTCATCTATGTATAATAGCTAATAATATAGCAAGTAGGTAATTTATCTCCTTCGCGGGGTGTTAGACATTAAGAGCGGATGTGATGCGTAAGATGCAAACCTGCCAAATGAAATGCATCATATTTGAATCGTTTTCTCTTTGTGGAGTTTATCTTTCCGTCTTCATTTTTTTAATCATTATCCTGCAGAGGGAGCCTGTCAAAACTGTGGAATATACTTCAAAGGCGTCCTACATTCCCTCTAAAAATGGTCTTCTTTCTTTCTCTCTGAATCATTCTTGTTGAATCTAACTTTGGTGAGCCATATCTGTATAAATAAAAGGAACCTAATATTTTGACGCATAAGGACTCGCATGTCTCAAACAATTGTTGATGATATCAATATAATTGGGCCCCAATAGAACACTTTTGAGTTCAATAGAGAATAATTTCATACTGTATATATATATATAAAAATCAATTTTTTTTAAAATATTGAATTCAATAATCCAGTCTTCCAGGAAACTTTTAAGTATCTTATGTTGCTTCTGGATTTTTTTTTTTACAAAATGAGAAAAACTTTAAGAAGGACAGGCTGGAGAGGGTTCAAATATGCAAAAGATGCAGGGGAAAATTTAACTACTCATGACAAACAAGAGACTCATGAACAACCATCACAAAACAAAAATAAAAACAGGCATGGATCATCCAGTTAAAGCAGCACTTGGCAACTTTTGCTCTCGGGGTCCCCCTACAGTTGGGAAAAAATAATGTCCTCAACTACTGTCGTAAGCTCTGTCCTTCTACAACAGGGGATGCCATCGCGTGTGCATTGGTTGACATGACAGCCCTGATAGCCCTGAACTAGTGATGCGCGAGTCGTCTCATAACCCGCGGACCCCGTATGTCTATTTAATGGTTGTGGGTGCGGGGCGGGTTGTAAAAATATATACAGTGGTGCGGGGCGGGCCAAATAACTTCATTAAAGCGTCCCCGTGGGTTGGTGCAGCACTAACAGTTACCCTGAACACTGCAGGAGGAGTTCACATGCAGGTGTTCTTCTGGCGGCGCGTGTGAAATGTCTTCATCCCAGGTACAGTCAGTGGCATATGTTTCAGCATGTCATATGAATATAATTTCATGGGTTTTATTTTTTTCAAACGCCAAATAATCACGATGCTCACGTTTACAAGCCAGCGTCATTATAGTAGTCTATTGGTTACCGTTTTACAGAATCTATATGATACTTCAATTCAATGTTTGAGTGGTAGGTAATCACCATAACAAGCATGACAGCATCGGTCGGGCACGCCTCCTTCAGCTCACGCCAACGAGCAAACGCTGGTCCAATGTTGATCCTCGTCCTGCCTTTAATCCCATCACTTTTTCGTTTCCTCTTATTGCTTTCCTCCAACAAAACCTTTTCTTTCTTATTTGTCTGTGCTGCTTCGGAAATGACTATATTATCCTACGAACAAAGTTGGGCTCGCAGGTCCGAATTTAAGGAAGTGTGGGTGTTCACACATGTTCACAGTCTCTGCAAGGGGTGTGTAAACCATTCTGGATATACACCGATCAGACATAACAATTCCCAATATTGTGTTGGTGCCCTTTTTGCTGCCAAAACTGCCCTGACCCGTTGAGGCATGGTCTCTACTAGACCCCTGACTGTGTGCTGTGGTATCTGGCACCAATATGTTAGCAGCATATCCTTTAAGTCTTGCAAGTTGCGAGGTGGGGCCTCCATGTATCAGACTTGTTTGTTCAGCACATCCCACAGATGCTCGATTGGATTGAGATCCGGGGAATTTGCAGGCCAAGTCAATACCTTAAACTTGTGTGTTCCTCAGACCATTTCTGAATAATTTTTGCTTTGTGGCAGGGCACATTATCCTGATGAAAGAGGCCACAGCCACCAGGGAATAGCGTTTTTCATAAAAGAGTGTAAGTGGTCTGGAACAATGCTTAGGTAGGTGGTATGTGTCAAAGTAACATCCACATGGATAGCAGCACCCAATGTTTCCCAGCAGAACATTTCCCAAAGCATCACACTGCCTCCACCGGCTTGACTTCTCCCCTTCTCCCCTTCTTCCCATAGTGCATCCTGGTGCCATGTGTTCCCCAGGTAAGCGACGCACCCAGCCATCCACATAATGTAAAAGAAAACATGATTCAACAGACCAGGTCACCTTCTTCAATTGCTCCGTGGTCAAGTTCTAATGCTCACTTGACCACTGTTAATGCTGTTAATGCTTTTGGTAAAGGACAGGGCATGGGAACCCTGACCAGTCAGCATCTATGCAGCCCCATACACAACAAACTGGGATGCACTGTGTATTCTGACACCTTTCTATCAGAACCAGCATTAACTTCTTCAGCAATTTGAGCTACAGTAGCTCGTCTGTTTGATCAGACCACACGGGCCAGTCTTCGCTCCCCACATACATTCTGACCACTGCCCACCCACTGTCCATCCACAAGAGCTCCAGTTTTGGAGATGCTCTAACCCAGTCATCTAGCCATCAAAATTTGACCCTCATTCAAATCCTTACGCTTGCTAATTTTTCATTTAAGAAATATTGACTAACTTTTCACTTGCTGCCTAATATATCCCACTCAGGTGCCGTGATGAAGAGATAATCAGGGTTATTCACTTCATCTGCCATCTGTCATAATGTTATGCATGATCAGTGTATATATAAATATATTGATATTCTAAATTTAAATTACTCAAGATTGTATTTTTAAAAAAATCCTTGACTTTTCCAGTTCTATAAATCCCAATTTTAAATTTTTAAAATGCTTCCAATACATTTTTTTTGGTGCTGTTTTAGCTAATTTGAAACCTTGTTTTGTTTTATTTTAAATAATTTTAAGCCATCTTGTGCTGTCTTTGGAAATGTGCAAGCCCCCTTATTTGAGAAGCACTTCTTCAGTGTTATAGTGCAGCACTGGTGCAGTACCACCCGAGAGAACAAAGAGCAGCTGCATCAGCCCTGCTGCCCACTCAGAACCCTCAGATGAAAAACCTCTACACCCATCCAGGACAAAGCTGCCAGTGGGATTACACCAGGACGGAGGGTGAATTCTGATAGTATGGTGGGCTTGGTGAACCGCACCTTTTTTATCAGCACAAGATTAATACGATTGTTACCACCATGCGGCTCAACAAAAGGCGGAGTCTGTGATGAAATGCTGTATAACGTCTACTGTTCTCTCCAGGGGCCATAAAGCACACAGTCATTTCATTAGCTTTATCTTATCAGTCATTACAGCAAATTCACATAATTTAGTGTGCAATAAGTGTGTGACGACGTGATGGGTGTCGGTCACAGTGCGAGGATAAAAATGAATGCTTGACTATCTGCCAGAAAGAATGGATGAAAATATGGATAGACAATAGATCAAGCACCGTTCAATGTAAATCGATTGGATTTCTTATACGAGTTATGCAATTAAAGAAAAGTGAATACATAGTTTGAGCAAAATAATATTTTATATAAAAATGCAAGCAAACTTAAATCGTTCCTCTACTCAAAATCATCCTCTTACAGAGGACTTTGATATAGCAAGATTCAGTATTGATCAGATCAGTCTCCGGCATTGATAAGACTAATAGGCTGACTCCAGAAGAGAGGAGGGATGGAGAGAGAGAGAGACGTAGAATGCATGTGGTTTCTCGAAAGTTTAAACTGCTGTATCATCAGCATCTTTGCCAACTTCATTTCAAATTAACAAAGTACAGCATACTGCAAATTTCCTCTGACACACTGCCTGACCTAAATGCATTTATATTATTATTGGGCTTGTCAAAATTAGCGCATTTATGCATGTGATTAATTAAACATGCTGAATTCATTTAATATGACTGTACAAAATGATTGACAAGCAGAGTATGTCTGTTAAAAAGGTGTCTATATTCATAAAATTGTATATACAACATCTATAATCGAAACACAAAACATGTAATGTATCACCCACAATTTTTTTTGTGGCCATTTTGTTTATGTTTTCTATTTTAAAATATTTTAAATGTAATTCATTCATATGACGATAAAGCTGTATTTTCAGCATCATTAATCTAGTCTTCAGTGTCACATGAATCTTCAGAAAACATTCGAATCTGATGATTTCATGCTCAAGAAACATTTCTCATTATTATCAATGTTGAAAACTTATATGTCACTTCTGATCACAGTAAAGCATTAACTACACAAAATTAGATTAAATCATAAACAAATAATATGATTGTCAGCCCAAAATTATAACAAATCTGAATAATAAAAGTCACACTATGCACAGCAGTACTATCACCCTGATGATACAGTACCTGAAGGCAAATGCAGAAACAATCACAAACGCTGTATGCTTCCCCTTCTGTCCTCTGATTCCCTAAAACACAATTACTATCCAGAGACACAGATAGCACACTCAGCTCAATGTCCAATTAGTTTGATTCATGAATGCTGTACAGGCTCTGAGAGGAACTTATATCTGGATTCTGTGACAGTCACGAATCCCTGCAGTGTTTCCCTGCATCAGCCTACAGAGAAACCAACCAGTACCTGAACAACTGAACAAACTCAACAGCCAATTCCTGTCACAGCTCTCATGGAGTTTACAGACTAACTTTCATTTTTTCCAGCTTGCATATGAAGAGTTCTTGTTTTGTATACCATGCTGCCTTGATTTTTATTCTGAGCATGTAGGCAAGACAGACTGAGGTTGCCAGATCATCCACGTACTCATTGCTCAGAAACACCTATAAACTCTTAGGGCCCTATTTTAACGATCTGAGGACATGGTCTAAGGCACTTAGGGCGTGCCTGAATCCACTTTTGTTAGTAAAATCAAGGGTGTAATCCCCCAGAAAGCGTACCATCCCTAGGGGCGGCCATTGCTAACATCACCTGCTGTAAGCATTACATTGACTCCCATTCATTTTAGCATCATTTTGACAGAATTTTGACAGTGAATAACTTTACATCCGAGTCGTTTAAAGACTCCAGTTGTCCATTGTTTATTTCTAAAGAAACACGACTATATAAATGGCTCCATTACCTTGTATCTTACACTATCGCCCTAGTAGAAGCTGTTTTTGTAAAAATAAGTATACATAAATATAACGATTGCGTCATAACCAACGCGACACTTTTGCACAGTAGATAAATTACCGGATAAACAGGAGGAGATGGTCGCAGGCAATCTTTTACTGTCTGAGAGACGTGGAGACATAAAGTCCGATTGAGTCAAGGGAGAATCATGAGGAGAAGCCCATAGATTTTTAAGTCTCTTTTGAAAACTCACCTTTTTTCTCTAGCATTTGATTAGTGTCTCTTTTTAAGGGCCAGTATAGTGACCCATGTCTACTTTTCTAATGAAAATAATTTTCATTATTTTAACTCCCGCACTTATTGCCTTGTTGCGCTTTTCGTTTTATATATTATAACTATTATTTTCTTCTTTGCCTTGCTTTGCTTATTGCACTTAGCACTTTATTGTGAAGCACTTTGGTGTGGCTCAGCCATCTGTAAATGTGCTATAGAAATAAATTTTACTTTGACTTTGACATAGCGAGCCAAAAGCAACAGAATGAAAAATTTAAACAGCTAGATTCAGATTTCACTTTCCACAACTACTAGAACATTTACATTTACATTTAATCATTTAGCAGACGCTTTTATCCAAAGCGACTTACAAAAAAGGGGAGAGTAATAGAAGCAACGGAACAGACAAGGCCAAAAACCTGTAAGAGCTGTAAGAAATCTCAATTAATTAGCACAATACACAATTTTTTTTTTTTTTTTTTTTTTTTTTTTAAAAAGACAGACATCTACAACAAAAACTCACGTCCGCACAGTGCCGAACACTGGATTTTGATAGCTAAGATAGCTACAACCCATTAGGACTAAGGCTGTTGCCCCAGCTGTTGTCGTTAATGCAGATTCAGTGGCCCAATGGGTTGGTTTTGTATTCTAGCTAAACGCGCAGCAATAGCCATCTACAACAAAAACTCACGTACGCAATATACAGAACACTGGATTCTGATAGTTATGATTACTATGTAACATACCCGGCTGAAGGCGCAAATCCGGATGAGTGACGTAGATATGATCCCGGAGTGTACGCTTTTGGTCGTTGCTGTGGTGATCAGTAAGTGCTATTCTGTATTGGTCAAGTGCAAATGGAAAAGATGTGTCTTAAGATGTTTTTTAAGAATGGCTACAGACTCGGCAGCACGAATTGAGATCGGCAGGTCATTCCACCAGGTAGGAACGGTCCAGGAAAATGTCCGTGAGAGCGATTTCATGCCTCTTTGGGATGGAACCACGAGGCGCCGCTCGTTCGCAGAACGCAAGCTTCTGGAGGGTGTGTAAGTCTGAGCAAGTGAATTTAGGTATATTGGTGCCGAGCCAGAGGTTGTTTTGTAGGCGATAACTAGTGCCTTGAATTTGATGCGAGCAGCCATTGGCAACCAGTGCAGTTTGATGAAGAGAGGCGTAACATGCGCTCTCTTCGGCTCATTAAAGACCACTCTCGCCGCTGCATTCTGGATCAGCTGCAAGGGTTTGATAGTGCATGCTGGAAGCCCAGCCAGAAGAGCATTACAATAATCCAGTCTGGAGAGAACAAGAGCTTGAACCAGGAGTTGTGCAGCCTGTTCTGATACGAAGACTTAAATCTGTCAGACAAGATGTTCACGTTACATCTACATCATCAAGCTCAGTCTGAGGCTGCGCAGTACGCACGTGCGGGCTATGTAATACAAAAATAATAGTCCAATCAATCGCGGCGCGGGTGGATGAGAAATAAATAATTGTGTTTGCTTGATAAAGACGTTTACGAGCCCTGTGGTAGAAAGAATCTTTGCAGTTGCCGCTTTCAAAACAACCCCTCCCTCATGTGAACTAATTCCCTAAGAACTAAGTCTCCAGTGCGGGCATGCTGATTAAAACCCAGCGTTCAGAAGACAGCCTCGAAACCAGAGTAGAAAATAGCCTATTACTTATTAGTTATGATGTTTTTCAATGTAAAAAACACACAAACATCATTAGTTGACCTCAGACAACAGTATACCATTTTTTTTTTTTAAATTAAAACTTTAATATTTAAAAATATCTTTGTGCTATTATGCGTCCGTGTAATAAGCAGAGTGTACGTGTATTGTGCGTGCAGAGGGAGCATTAGAAATACGCCTATAGGTGCATATTACTAACACGTCTTTTACAGAACACAAAAACTACTGCACCATTGACTTTAGACCAGGTTTTTGTTGGTCAGTGGCGCAGTCAGTTTCAATTGCCTCAAAATAGCAACATGCCAACAATGCGCCCGAACACGCAACACACCTTGTTTACAGACCAACATTTCAAATAGATGAGCATGAGTGCATTTACTATTTAAACAACGTGACATGAATATGATATCTGCTACATGCTCAAACTAGCAAAAAACACTTGCGTCACATTGCACCGGGTGTATGATATGGCCGTTCAATATGATCTAAAAATAATCTCTTTAATATGCAATTCGATAGGAAAGTTATTTGCTGCATATTTGCTGACATGAAGGATGTTCCAAAAAATAGGCTGCCATAATTATGTTATCTATCTTCTACCATTATTTGAATACATTAGAATAAGTCTGGCTGTATCACATGTACAGGGTTCAACAGTGTACAGATGCAAACGCTTTCTGCAATATACTTCTGACGCAAATTCTGCTGATTGTCAACAAGCAAGGTTATTAGACAACTAAATCAGGCAACTAAAAGGCAATCTAATTAAATATGGATTTCACTGTCCAATAATAAGTAACAAACAGTTGAAAACAAGGTGGGACAGATCTAAAGACACAAATTTACACTATATGGACTAAAATAGCATAACACAGCATTTTGCTACCACAGCACAGATCACAAATTGCTTTGGCCACTGATATGAAGAACCATCACAGACTCTTCCTTTGCCTAGCACAATGGGGGATTCAAAAATGGAAAAACATAATCAAATTTAGGACACAAATTTCAACCTTGTATGATTTTTTTAATGACTAATTCTGGGAGGATTGTGTAGCCTACAGCTCACATCTACATGTAGTGCTGGGCGGTATACCTTTTTTTTTTTATTTTTGTTATGATTTGAATTTTGATAATTGATCAATTTTAATAAACTGTGTGTGAAGATGAACGGAGGTCTTACGGGTGTGGAACAACATTAGGGTGAGTCATTAATGACATCAATTTCATTTTGGGGTGAACTAACCCTTTAAGGTGCCCTCAACTCAACTCTTTTTTTCTCTCTGTGGTCATATTGCAATGTCTGTAATGAGTTTATTCCAGGTCTGTGTTTTATTAATTGTCTTCCCACAGCATCGTTTTTCTCTGTATTAACTCTAGTGTGGAATTTTTCTACAATATTCACTCATGACTGTAAAATAAGGCATTTTAACAGTATGTCCTCTCTCAATCAGTAGACAATGTGGTTAACAGCACCTGGTCATGCATAGGGGGAAAAAATACCATCATATACCGTGAAACTGATAACATTTTGAAAAATATTGTGATATACATTTTTGGTCATACTGCCCAGCACTAGCTACATGTCAATGCCATTACGGGACCATAACAGTTCCTCCCGAATACGATAAGGTAAATATTCTGTGTCAAACTGTTAGCAGGTCAACCACATACACTGCCTTAAGCAGGACATGCTGAAAGAGCTGGCTTATTCATGTGAAAGGGGTCTCACGCCATAAATCATTGATGAGGCCGGTAGGGCAGTGGGCAGACAGCTCATGATTTCAGCATGAATTGATGCACAGGCTCCAGAGACTCTGGAACCAGAACGACAGCATCCTCTGATAGACACAAAAGATATGACCTGGAGATTTTGGGTCTGAAGACAGGAAGAAGATTAGAAGATTTTTGATGGACAGTCCACCAGAGAGATGAAACATTTTTTTTAATTCTCCATTATTAGTATATTTTTTATTTTATTTTGTATTATTAATAATGGGAACAAATGCAGCAGACCAGGTGGATGATGGCACAAGGTTCTGGGTGTTTGTGTTGCGGGTATAATTGCTAGTCTGAACTATTGGTAACAACAGCAGGTCACTTTCCTCTTTTTGGTGTGTCAGCAGGCAGAGCTGAATTGACCATAATGGGGTCTGGTTGGGCCTCATTGGTATTCATTGAAGAAAGTGCATGTCTGCTACATGCCTCTGGGTAAGACACCTTTCTGTGATTGTCTTAAAGCCACTGACATCTTTAGAGGGCATTCAAGGACACTGTGGACTGGCATGAGGGAAATTATATTCCTGATTTTCTGTATCCCTAGAGTTTACTGAAAATCAGGGGTATAATTTCCTTCACATCCTACCTATGTGAATTGCCACACATTTTCCATTAGAATAATTTCTTCTTATAACCTACTAATTCTCTGAAATCAGTTTTGGCACAGCTGCAATTTGCAATCATTTGTTCAACTGAGCAGATTATGATAAAAAATGTAATGCCTTTTTTGCACTGGTATAATGCAATTCTACATGAACAAGAATAATCACAAACCATATAAACATTATCAATACATTATTAATATTATGCCAAACAGTATATGCCCCAAAATTATACTCCCACAGAATTGTCTATTAGCACCACCTAGTGGATGCTCTAAGGCAACACAGATTAAAAAAAAAAAAATTCTGCCTGTCTGTAGCATATCTCTCTCTCTCTCTCTCTCTCTCTCTCTCTCTCTCTCTCTCTCTCTCTCTCTCTCTCTCTCTCTCTCTCTCTCTCTCTCTCTCTCAATGCAACAATAAGGCTTAACAGATCAAAGATAAACATAGAAATATTGTAAAATATTTAATGTATACTATGGAAACTAAAACCTATGCTGCTGTTTCACAAACAAACTCACAAGTCTTCTTTTTCGAATCCAGTGGTTCCAAACCACGTTCCTGGAGGCCCAACAACAGTGCACATTTTGCATGTCTCCTTAATCAAACACACCTGATTCAAGTCATCGGCTCATTATTAGTGACTCCAAAATCTTATGTGGGTGTGTCAGACAAAGGAGACATGCAAAATGTGCAGTGTTGGTGAGCCTTCAGGAACGTGGTTGGTAACCACTGCTCTAATCTAAGCCTGAGGAAAGGAACAGAGAGAACTTACCAAAGACTTTACCCAGGAAGAGTGACTTGACCAAAGTGAACTGAGTGTCTGAGGCTTCCGGCAGGGTGTAGGTGACAGGAGGATAGTGATCCAGCTAAAAGAAAGACAGGTAATATGGTATGAAAACAGGAATACACAGACACTGGATTATATGCAACTGTCTATTGCTGGTGGTCAAGTACAAAATGCTCATGCATTTTCCCTATAGTGGGCAATGGTGCCATCTACTGGCTAAAAATATAATCACTGCGCATACTGTCATCAAAGCACCACAGTTTACAATTCACTGTTTTAACAACTGTTACTTCTTATATTGAGGCAGTTTTCTTATTTGTTATATATTCAACAGTGAGCTGTGTGTACAATATACATAATGTACTATATATTAAATTCATCAAAATATAAAAATAATATACTTTGATTTATTTTATATTTAAAAAAAATATGTGTACTTAATAATACACATTACTTTCATTTATATAAATTACTATGATTAGTTATATATAATTATATAATCCTAATAAATATAGGTAAATTAGTATTATATTTCAAACATCTACTTACATGTGTACATTTATAGTTCGAAAAGTTTATGGTTTGAACCAGCAGTAGTTTAAAGGTGAATTCAGATATATTTATATATTGATTTATAAACAGCCACTTTTTAATTTATTCACTTACACTTCAGTATCAAACAATAGCTTGATTCAGTGTAACTATATTTAGTATTATATATCCTATTGTAGTTGCGATTCATATTTTGAATTAGCATTTATGTTTCAATTTTCATTTTAATTGTTAGTTTAATATTTTGTAATTCTGCTAGGTGCAGTTTGTATTTAAAAAACAACAAAAAAACATTAATATTTATTTTCATTTCAGTTTTAATGTTTATTTTGTTTTTATTTTTAGTAATTTTAATGCTTCAACTTCAGCCTTTTGGATTTCGGTTTAGTTTTAAGTTTTATATTTTATTTCAGATTTATTTAGATGAACACAACTGTTTCTAATAGGTTTAGTTATAGTTAACAATAATATACCTTGCTTGATTTGATTTAGTCCAAAGATCATTCTGTTAAGGCTGCAACTGTTGAATGCAGTCACACACACACACGCACACACGCACACACGCACACACGCACACACGCACACACGCACACACGCACACACGCACACACACACACACACACACACACACACACACACACACACACACACACACACACACACACACACACACACACACACACACACACACACACAGGTGACAGCTTTAATTAGCCCGTTACTGCTGATTCACTGGCACTCCTAATTAGCATGAGGCATCTCAGCTCCGGTATTAAAAAGAATTATTTACGCTAAATTACTTTTTTGTGCTTGAAGATACGGCTGCTTTCTCAGTCTCCTCTGTGTTGTGAAAGTGGCACTCTCATCACTGCACAGTGCAGTGAATACAAATAAGGCTCACAGAAAGAAACGAAGGCTCCAACACAATAGCGTTTGTCTGACATATTTCAGCTCTAATTTGTTCCACTGATGTGGCGGACTGAGAAATGCAAGCATGTTTATTCAGACGCCTCCCAGGTGCACTTGCTGGGTAAATCAACCAGAGGAACCCCTCCTTTATCGCTACCAGTGGTCTCCAGACCTTATCCAATTCCATTTCTGAATCTCAGAAGACCTCGCGGGCTTGTGTTTCTGCCGCCGTTAATATGGGAGGGTGTGTTGCTGTTCATCGACGGGATAATGCGACCAAATTAAATTGCTTTCAACCTGTTTACCTTGGAAACTAATGGGCAGCAGGGATGACTCGGAGAGAGAGAGACTGTCCCCTGTGGTGTTGCGGCCCCATTCTGACACGGCTAGCGCTAATGAGTCCTGCTGTGAGCCTATAATTAATCTCCATCCAACAAGCCGCCTATCTGACAGGGGCCCTCCTGCTCTGCAGCCACCCAGAGAGGGGACACTCGGCCTGGAAGGCAATAGCCAGATCACCATGGGGTGTCCAATGCTCTGACAGAACAACCTAAGTTATAGCTGCAATCCCACTGAGAGAATAACTTAGAGAGTCAAAGCGAACAAATACAGGAGATAGAAGAAAAAGCAATAAAAAAGATGGAAAAGCTAGCGTGAGTGCATGGTTGGGGTTAATAGATAATAATCATTCTGAAATTAGTTTCAGAAAGGTGCATTTTTGGTATGATTTTGAAAAATGGCTGCTGCTCTCCAAAGTTATAGCATCCTATCAATTTCATTCAACAGTCAACTGTATGAAAAAATATTAATCAATTATATTAAATGAATCATTAAACAATACATTATTATAAATTAAACTGACCTGCAAAAAACAAAAAAACAAAAGTAAATAAAATATTGGAAGAACAGATATAAAATATACACTTCACCCTTATAAAAATTAATTATAAATATAAATATAAAACCAGAGAGGTTGGGGTCCTCTAAACGATGTCACTTCCTATACGTTACATTTAAAGTGACAGTTCTTAGATCAGTTTTGAGATAAATAAGTAGTGTCGCTTATTGACGACCATACATTTTAATTTAAGTAATACAAAATATACAAATTTTATTGAGCTAGAATAGAATAAAATATATTTATAATTTCTTTGTCTACAAATAAATTATTCTATAAAGTCTAGCTTCTTTCTTCATAAATTAAAGGGTTAGTTCAGGGTTAATTACTTACCCTAATGTCGTTCGACACCCGTAAGACCTCCGTTCATCTTCAGAACACAAATGAAGATATTTTTGTTGAAATCCGATGGCTCAGAAAGGCCTCCATTGACATCAATGTCATTTCCTCTCTCAAGACCCATAAAAGGCACTAAAAACATTGTTAAAAGTCCATCTCACTACAGTGATTACAAAACAAAATTTCGAACAGTTATCAGTGTATCGATTCATGATTTGGATTGCCAATGTCACATGATTTCAGCAGTTTGTCAGTTTGACACGTGATCCCAATCATGAATCTATATGCTGATTCATAACTGTTCGAAACTTTGTTTTGAAACCGGCCCATCATTACATAAGTCGTTATTTTGTTTTTTTGCGCAAAAAAATTATTCTTGTTACTTCATAAAATTATTATATTATAGTCTCACTGGAGTGAGACATTTTAACGACGTCTTTATGGGTCTTGAGAGAGAAAATGACATTGGTGTCAATGAAAGCCTGTCTGAGCCATCGGATTTCAACAAAAATATCTCCATTTGTGTTCTGAAGATGAATGGGTGTCGAACGACATAGGGTAAGTAATTAATGACAGAATTTTCATTTTTGTGTGAACTAACCCTTTAAAGCCACCTTTCCGCTAACTCTAGAATTTCCATACGACTGACACATTTCGTTCCTTGCGTATTGTTGCCCACAACTTTAAAATGAGCCGGGAAGCAACCACTAATTTTGCTCATTCACCTTGCTCATAAAATGAATGAATAATAAATGTACAAATATATCCACATAATGACACAAATCAAATGACCACAAATCAGATCCAAAGATTCTGCATGCACATATGATTGGAAGTCCATACAGCTCTGTATACCCGTGTCTCTCTATTTGAAATGAATGATTTACAATAGAGATTTGTACAGGAATGATAAAGCAAGGATGAAAATGTAGTGCATGCAGGAACCACCACATTATTTTGATAGCAAGTTGACCTGATATTGTGGACACCCCAAAAGTATTCATTAATCGAGATGAATAATACATCCTTAAATGAAAGAGTGCACTGTTGTTTGCCTTAGGGTTTAAAAAATCTTCAAAAACCTCTAAAAGATCAAGTACATCTGTTTGCTTTGCCCACTTGGTTGTTCTCTCAGTTATGTTTTGACCTTTCACTGTCTGATTCAAAAGGGTGTGATGTTTCATTCAAAAGAAATATCACAGGCGTGGGTGTCTGGAAAGGTCAGCTGGACTGTTGTTACTATCTCTCATCTCATATTCCTTTTGAAGCAAGCTCGCTTCTCTACCGGAAAATGCACAGGTAGGCAAAACCTGCATTACGAAAATCAAAAATGCAAGCTCAGACTGTGATTCTTTGGAAATAATATTTTACATTTAAAACTGTAAGTGAGCATTTAATGTGATAACGTGTCACTGTCCATAATGGGATTAATTATGTCAGTAGATAAATGAAAGAATGAGCGATTAGAAGCCAAGTGTTGTTTCATTAATAATATGAAGGAAGAGACCTGAGAGAGACCTGATTTGATGGGCACACGTGTGTGGGTGTTGAGAGAATAAAATGATTTGAGGGAATCTATGTATACTTTTACCTGCATGTTTTTTTTTGTGGGTGGGAGAGGTACAAAACATAAAGGTTTCGGATGGGAGTGGGAAAAGGTAACAAGCAGGGATGCAATATTTTGTAATTTCACGAGAGCGAATAGAAGTGATGAAGCCGTCGAGAAGTGAACTTCAAATTTGCTGTGCTGGAGAGAACATTGCCATGACCACTTTTCATGACTGATAAAAAACACAATGACTGATCAGCATAAAAAAATATTAAGTTCCAGTGCCAGACTGTCATTCATTATAACACAAACTACTGAGATGAAACTTCAGTATTAGATACAGTATATCTCTGCCAAAAGTTTTTCATAAAGTGCAGGGAACAAAATTGGCACCCCACACACAATGTGTTTTTTGTGTTTTATGAGGGCTCTCCATCTGCAAGTTTTTTTGAAAATACAAAATGTAGTATTCATAAAATATTGTCAAAAGTGATTGGAAAGACACCCTCAACATTGATCATCAGAGGAAAAAACTACATTTTAAAACAGAAAAACTATTTTAAATTGCAACAATATTTAACAGTGTTACTGTTTTTACTCTATTTTTGATCAAATAAATGTACCAAGCCCAAACATTTGAAAGGTGCATTTATATACACACCGATCAGGCATAACACCATGATCTAGTATTCCTTATATTGTGTTGGTCCACCTTTTGCTGCTAAAACAGCCCTGACCAATTGAGGCATGAACTCCACTAGACTCCTGAAGGTGTGCATGTGGAATCTGGCACCAGGATGTTAGCAGCAGATCCTTTAAGTCCTGTAAGTTGTGAGGTGGAGCCTCCATGGATCGAACTTGTTTGTTCAGCACATCCCACAAATACTAGATTGGATTGAGATCGGGGGAACTTGGAGGCAGGGCTGGACTGGGGCTAAAATTCAGCTCTAGCATACCCAGCACATCCGGCCCATGAGTTCCCCGTGAGTGTTTTTGCTGGGGTTGGGGCCTTAAATTGAAGTATATAAATAAAACTAGGACAAGGACAAATAATGATAGATATTATCGAATTTGCTGCAAATGCAGATAAACTTAATATTGCTTTTTTTGTCACACAGAAATGCCTTTGGCAGTAAAGCACTGATGATTTTGAGATAGGATGCAGTAAAGTAAATTTACTTCTTTTAAATGCTGTCATCATTTACTCAAAACTTAAGCTTGGAACAAAATCTTGAGGTGAAAAAAGTTCGTTCACAAGAACAAAGTTCGTTCAGGCCAGTACATTCCATACTTCACGAGAAAAGCAGGTACCGATCATCTGCATTTCTACGCATTAACCACGCACACTTTAAATGTCTAAGACACTACCAATACAATAGTTCTTGGACAGCCGCAAGAAAAAAGTTCTGCTCAGGCGATGTGTCCAGAACAAGCTGCGAGACCTCCCAAACCAGATAACTTTTTTTCTCTGTTCTTGTGGAGTATGTTGAAGCCTTTAGTTGGGGCTCCTTTTGCCTAAATTACTGCAGCAATGTGGCCAGGCATGAAGTAGATCAGTCTGTGGCACTGCTCAGGTGTTATGAGAGCCCAGGTTGCTCTGATAGTGGCCCTAAGCTCTTCTGCATTGTTGGGTCTGGCATATCGCATCTTCCTCTTCACAATACCCCATAGGTTTTCTATAGGGTTATGGTCAGGTGATTTTGCTGGCCAATTAAGAACAGGGATACCATGACCGCGTACTGTTTGTTTTGGCACTGTGTGCAGGTTGGAAAATTAAATCTGCATCTCCATAAAGTAAGTCAGCAGCAGGTAGCATGAAGTACTCTAAAACTTTCTGATATACGGTTAAGTTGACCTTGAACCTCAGAAAACACAGTAGACCAACACCAGCAGATGACATGGTACCCCAAACCATCACTGACTGTGGAAACTTTACACTGGACCTCAAGCAACGTGGATAGTGTACATTTCCTCTCTTCTCCAGACGCTTAGACACAGAGCTCTGTGAACAGCCAGCCTCTTTTGCAATGACCTTTTGTGTCTTGCCCTCCTTGTGCATGGTGTCAATGGTCATCTTTTGGACCACTGTCAAGTCAGCAGTCTTCCCATGATAGTGTAGCCTACAGAACTAGACTGAGACCATTTAAAGGCCTCCAAGTTTTGAGTAAATTAGCAGATTAGAGTGTGGCCTTTAATTTACACTTCTACATGATCTACCTTAGGAGTAGATCAGCTTGATTGCCATGCAGTGTGTGTGTGTGTGTGTGTGTGTGTGTGTGTGTGTGTGTGTGTGTGTGTGTGTGTGTGTGTGTGTGTGTGTGTGTGTGTGTGCATGAGCAGTGTTAAAGGACATTCAACACACAGGTATACACACAAGAAATTAAAGGAGAGATGCCCCTAGTGTCAAACACACACACCGAAACCCCTCTCACACATAGGTCATTGTGTGAAGGATGGCTCTGGGTTTCTATTTGCTGCAATGTCAGCGGGGTTCCCAGGGGCCATAAAGACAGGGTAAAAGGGTTATGGTTTTCTCTTTCTCACTCTATACATTTCACCCCATGCCAGATTTCTAGCTCTGGTCTGCAGGATCTCAGGCTTGGCAGAGCTGTGTCACAAGAAATAAGGCAGAATTTAAGAGAGCTACAGCCCTTCTTTAAGCCTCATGTCCACAGGCTTATCTGTGCTGTGCCTCATCCATCCAGACAGCAGGAATTTGATTATTTGACTTAGGAGCCCGGAACTGAGCAGGAGCCGAAGACATAGACTGACTAGAGAGAGAAAAAGCAACAAGACAACAAAGCCCACAATTTTGCTGACAAGGTCACAGTATTTCTGACATGATCTTTGTCATTTAATATTATTCTCTTGGGAAGGTCCTGGTCATGTCCAGCATCCCATTGGACATCCATGAACCCCCCTCCAGACCAGGGGAGATGGACTTGATATTAGCGGGTAATCTAGCGTGTAATTTTCTCACTCAAACCACTGCCTGCTGCTGCTTCTGATTGCTTTTAGAGGGAAAATATGCCCATAACTGCTGGTCTAGGATCTGTTGTCTAAGTAATAAAAGCATATTATTAGCTAAAAAAGATTGGCAAACGATCCAGTGTGTATTTGAGCATCAAATGATTACATTTGTGAGTGATAGCCAATTATAGACATGTTGGTTGATTTCTTGAACAAAATGGCCAATCACAGGTGTTTAAGTTCGAATCCACTCACCGCTCTGGTTTTTGTCCAGTGCTGAGTAATGCACGCTCACAGACAGTGGCGTAGCACCAAATTTTGGGCCCTGGGTACAAACCATCTTGCTGGGGCCCCGTACCATGTGTGTATGTGTAGAAAATGGACTTCCCTGCCTCGGGCCCTGGTTACTCAGTACCCTTTATCCCCCCAGTCCCATGCCCCTGCTCAAAGAGCCTTTCTAACAGGGGTTTTGTAGACATTATGTAAATAGGAAAATCATTGTGTAGTCAGCTTCAATGATTAAAGATGTCATGAACTGGCTTTTTTTCTTTTGTATACTGTTGTCTGAGGTCAACTAATGATGTTTGTGTGGTTTTTACATTCATAACTAATAAGTAATAGGCTATTTTCTACACTGGTTTTGAGGCTGTCTTCTGAACGCTTGGTTTTGATGGGCGTGACGCACTAGAGACTTGGAACTAAACGCCTAGGATTGGATACGATTTGCATATTTAATGAGCTTCAGCTTTGCTGTCATATCTATGTCTCTGTCAGTTCACATGAGGGAGAGATTATTAAAGCGGCAACTGCAAAGATTCTCTCTACCACAGGGCTCATAAACGTCTTTATCAAACAAACATAACGATTTATTTCTCATCCACCCTCGATTGATTGGAAATTGATTTCTGTATTAGATGGCCCACATCATCGGTTGATATAAGCAAGCAAACACACACACACACACACACACACACACACACACACACACACACACACACACACACACACACACACACACACACACACACACACACACACACAAAGAAAGAATTTCTGTCAAAGGGTGTACGTTTTGGTAGCCCGTCTAGAAAACACACAGCCCCGGGACTACTATTAGGCCTACATATAAAAAAGACGTTTTACTCGGATTACTTTTTTGGACCATTCCTGTCGTATCCAATATAGAAGGCACAATATTGTGTCTGCAAATCCAGCACTTGAGACTTGTTTACAAACGATTCCACGGTGAAATGAACAAGATATTCTTCCACAATATCTTGCTATCTTCTTCCACATTGTTATTGCTGCTGGCTAGTATCTGAACAGCTCCATGAGTTGGTGGGCGGGGCTACTGAAATACACGCTCTGTAGAGGTGGCGTTTCGTCGCACGATGACGTAAGGATGAAGTCCACAATCGTTTTCTGGGCATGGTTACTATAAAAGCTTTTCTTTGACTAAAAAGGAAGTTTTCAGCTCTGAAACTTACAGGATAATCTTATATTACCATGACCTTTTATATGTCAAAAGCTCAAGGGAAAGTTGACTTCTCCATTCATCACCCCTTTAACATAACAGAACTTTGTGAGATCATTGAATGAGTGACATCTTTTGAGAGATTATTAATGGAGAGCTCTTTGTGCACTGTCTAGGCGATAGGATAATAATTTGAATAAAACTTTTGTTTTCAATGCTTGACAAGTGGCCTACATACACGCTTCAAAACATAGGCCTATCTACATATAAATAAGGGATTTACTCTCGAAATTGACTGACACAGTGATAATTATAGGATGAGAAATACACTCACTAATTTCAGAAGCAACCTCTGTGACTTGATTCTGGCACCAAACACAGGATTTTGCTGCACTGGGTAAGGCAATTGTTATATATTATTTGTATTGGCTGGCCAAGCCAAATCACGCATACACTATGCTTGCTTTTTTGTTAAAATTAACAGTTTTTTGTGAACATGGGCGCTTTAATAATAATTTATCTGGAGCATTTATGCTGGGACAAGCGACACAAGCACCCTCCCCCCCCAACACACACACACACACACACACACACACACACACACACACACACACACCACCACCACCACCACCACCACCAAATTTATATGTTCTTGTACCGGGCCTGGTCCCGGCACAATCAAGTGTTTGACATAGATTTGAAATGCTCTGCTCCTTCTGTAGTTCATTCTGTAGTTCTATTCATCACCTGTTCACGGATTGAACTTGATATCACCCCTCTCCTTCCTGATCTGGGGTGGTAGAGCTCATGCTTCCTGTGATCTTGATCACTCCTCTATCGCTTCATCTCGCTGAATACCCTGCTTATCGACCACACAAGATGCTGCGTGTCCTGCCATTTAGGACATAATAAAATCTACAGTGTATCCTGAGTCTCAGTTCAGGGATCAATACAGGCTTTCAATTATCCTGCTTCTGTACTGCAGTTGGGCCTGTGAGACTGATGCAGTGCATCCTGGGTAACAGACACAACACACATTCACACACATATTTACATATATATATTTTTGTATGTGTGTATTTATATATTCATAATAATTATACAGTACACACAAACTTGCGATTAATTGCTTGACAGCACCATAATGTCATTCCTAATTCAAAATTGACTTTTACTTAATATATATATATATATATAAATATATGTGTGTTTATACACACACACACACACAAGCAACCTCCTAACATCCACCTTAACTTTGAAATTTTGTAGATTTATTTGTGAAATTGAGTTGCCTATGTAGAGCTTTTCAAATCAATGTCTTTTGAAGTTTTATTTCAGTTATTATGAAGGTGCCTAGTAGACAGTATTTTAATACATTTGATTATTGATACTAGTTGTAATATTGAGTGCGGTCAGTCTCGTGTGTTTCCCACCTGTACTTCTATGTCTCTCTCCACCCGGGAGATGTTGACGGTGTGGGGCTGCCCGTTGGCCAAGTTCCTCTGGTCAATATCAATGGTGAAGGGTTCTCTGAGACCCCCCAAGTTATACCGCAGCTGCAGAGTACCTGCAACAGGATGAGACAATAAGACGTTTATCCAGAGCTCCACCCGCACTGCAGTCTTCCTGGAGTCAGTGAGTGTTGTGCATCAATTCTACTTCTTGACATAACTCACCTCCACCGTTCCTGTGAAACGGCCCTACAGGCTGCAGGGAACAACAGAACCTCATTTGGGTTACAGCACAGGCCAGCAAGATGAATTTTCTCAGAGGATACAGAGTAAAATGCAATGTGGGCTTAGGCAGCTTAACTTAAAGAATGTATCACCAGTCTTGTGTGTCCACTTTAGGTTTTATGGAATGCCGTTTAACAAAAACGGTGCTCTACAAACAAAACAACGCTACTTCTGAGCCACTGAGTTTAATGTGAAATCGTGTCCCTGGAGGGAATAATGGTCTTTTTTTTATACACCAGATGCGTTTTACTTTTAAACTCTAAAAAATTGATCACAGTGTTGTGCTTATGCCAAACAAACCGGGGTGTAATTGCCTGCGCTCTGCCATTTGTCATATAATTAGCTTTTACTGTTGCGCTTCCACTTCAAAAAGCAATTCAGCCTGCTGCAATAAATTCTCTTTTATTATTACAGTGCAGTTTCCGAACTGCTGTGGAACAACCATACAGACACACATGTCTTGCATCAGCATTCATACTTTATCAAGAACTGCAAAGACTAACCAGGTGCGATGCAATAGGTTTGCAATTTGTCCACTAATACTGAAAGCAACAGTGCTGTGCATTAACAGCTAATCAGGATATATTTGATTTTGAATATGCAGACATGAGGAACAATGGACCCTTTTCACATTTCCGGGGTTCTCAGAAGCGGAAGTCAGAGTTGGGTTAACTTTTACAGTGGTGAACAGAAACTAAAATAAATAAAATATCTGCATTACCATCTGCCCCAATGGTAAAAAAAAAAAAAATCCACGACAGAGGTTATGATTTCCACAAGAGGAAAATCTTTTTTTGAGAAATTCATTACATTAGTCAGAAGAGAGAACAAATGTCAAAATTTGCTGTCACTCTTTTAGGCGTGCAGCATTAACTAGTTTTGTGTCATTTAATACCAAGGTAAGAAAACATCAACTATAGTTTTATAAATATACATGCATAAAAAACAAAACAAAACACAAAAACTAGATTTTAATAACTGTGGAAACGCATCGTCACAGTCTGTGAAAAGGGTCTTTGGATCAGTGCGATTTCAGCCTTTCATCTCATCTTCGCATGCAATGCCTCAAACAACGTCTTACCATTGTGATGAAGCACCACGGCCATGTAATCCTGGGTCTTTGAGCTGACATAGACCAGAAGGCTGGGAGAAGTAGAGGTGCTAAAGCTGAAGGTCAGGTCTTCATGTGTCAAGTTGGTCTCGACGGGCAGGTTGTGGATTACGCTCTTCTCGTCCAGGCTGGAGGCTGCAGCCATCACTTCAGGTACCAGATTATACTTGACCAGTGTTCCTGCCTCAAAGAAACCGCCAACGTCTGGAAAAGAATGAGGTGTTCCTTCAGACGATATTGACATTTAGGCTACAATCTTGTTGGCTCTATAACAACAATTCTTATAAACAACCATATTTGAGGGTTAGGGAGCATATAAAACGCCTTCTTTCTTATATTGCATTATATATTTACATATTATAATTATATATTGCATTGATCATTTTTTTTAATGTACGGCACACCATTGTCTAAAAGAACAGGGTATATACAGCAATCCTTAAGTTAAATTTACTACTTTTTAATACCTTTTTTACTACCTTCAGAACATTTTTTAAAACCATCACGACACTGAATTGCAAGTGTTAATCAGCGACCTTTCTATTATTTACACAGATTTTGACATATATAACAAACAAAAAAGAATAGATTTAGAATCGACACCAGGAGGAAATCTGTTAAGTTATCATTCAGACACAGTAAAATAGATCTCAACATTCACAAAAGTTGGTTAAGGAGAAGCATTACTGCATACACATTTGATTTCAATTAATAATTGGTAATTCAGCAATTAAATTATTTAGTGTTTTTTTCCCAACAACAAAACCTGAGCCAAATATTACATTTCTATAACTGTGATAAGTTGTTGAATTAAACAAAATACTAAAAACTAGTCAATCGATTAAAAACTTTAACTAGATTAATCACACATTTTTTCTGTGATTAATCGCAATAAAAAAAAGTTTTTGTACGTTTTTAATATAAGAATTTCACAGTTAATCAAATTAATGTAGAAACAACATAAAGACAGTATATTTTAAATACTTGTTTAAATGGCATCTTTTTATGAATGAAGGCCAGTATTACTGATATCAATACAGTTACTGATTTTTTTTTTTACATTCATTATTAGGCTTCAAAAATATAACAGTTTTTAATTTAAGTAAACCTAAAAAAAAATGCTAAAATAAATCCAGAATAAATGTCATGTTTATTCCTGCCCTTCCTGTCTTAACAGTAAGGAAATATACAGAAATTTAATACAGTTATCAAAGTTATATGTAATCTGCACTGCATAAACTATAAATTAAATAGTTAATCCTTATTAAAGCTACAAAAGTTATTTAGTCAAGCGCAGCGAGTCATTTTCTCTGTTCCCTTTGTTCTTTAACTTTACTGACAGGAAGCTTTATTGGCTGCTGTCCCTTTAAGAGCAGACAGATACGCGGATCTCACTGTTTATACGGTCTATGGATCTCGCCTCATTCTCTCACAACTCTTTGTTCATTTTAGACTTTATATACATCATTTAAGATTGCTCTTATGAGGATAGTCGTTGAAGATATGCCTTGAAGCAAGTCTAAAATAAAACGTAAGCCAGCCACTTTTGTTGAGCGCGCAGTGCTGTGAGATGATGCCGAACGACCGCTGAATATGACGTCAGCATCAAACATACGTTGAGACGGAGACGAAAGATCTTTGATTATGTGCCCAGATATGCTGAAGCCCATATTTAAACGAACTAACGCGAACGCAGATAGAATTTCAATATAATAGGACACCTGATAGTCTGAAAAAATAATACCTAATTTGGAAAGAAATAATACCTCTGAGGCCAAATTTAACACTTTTAATGGCCTTAAATTTGACAATTTTGATTTATCACTTTTTAATACTTTTTAAAACCCCGCGGACACCCTGAAGAAGTTTGGGCCGGGGTCAGAAAGACTTTTGAATGTTTTAGAAAACATCTGAATCTCAGCAAGGATGCATTTGATCGAAATAAAGCAAATCTGTCATATTGTGAAATATGATTACAATTAAAAACAACTTTTTATCTATTTGAATATATTTTAATGTATTCCTGTGATGGGAAGGCTGAATTTTCAGCATTACTGTCATTAGATTCTCAAGAAACATTTCTTATTACAATGAATATTGAAAATGGTTGTGCTGTTTGTTCATGAAAAGTTTATAAAGGAACAGAATTTATTTCAAACAGACACTTTTGTAATGTTATAAATATCTTTACTGTCAATTTTGATAAATTAAAAGGCATCCTTATGGAAAAAATATGCAGGGTCGTAGCTAGTAAATTCTAGGACCCTTTGAAAAAATTTGGGCCCCCACTGCCCCCAGCTCATAAATGGTATAAGATATGGGTACAAAGGTCCACACTGCAAAAAAAAATGGACCTCAAAGACTTTGAGCATGTAATCATTTGGGCGGTGCGTGCCTGTATACTGTAATGAGATGTACATTACCTGCAGGAGTGCACAAGCAGCAGCTCCTATTAATACTAATTATTAGGTGTCCTATTTCTGTGAAAGTAAATTGGGCAGCAAAATGTTCAGGGCATGGCATAGACTGATTATTAGGCTGGTCTCCTGGCTTACCTGTCGTTTTCATGTTACTTGTACCCAGATTTTTTTTTTTTTTTTTTGCCAATCTCACTTTCACTGTAACTTTACTTCCTTAACTGTTCTCAGAGCAGCCTCAACTGTGATTGGTTCTGTTCACAGCTGGGGTGGGACTTGCGATTTTATTGGGTCGCTCTGCTGTTTGTTGCTGACTGAGCTGAAATAATAACCATCGGACTAAACCATTTTCATGGAGAGGAGAGTGAGGAGATATCAGAAAAACGTATTTTACTAAAACCAACCAAACATTTTTCAGACACCATTTATAATTTTTAACTAAAAGGTTGCAGGACAATAGTTTCTTTATGTTAGTGAGGATAGCAAAATAAAGTAAACTGTGACATATTATACCCAAAAATTCTTCATACAAAGGACTACCAGTAAAATTGATCAAACTTTGGGGCCAAAATTATTCAGACACTTGACCTGACCATGTTTTCCTGAAGTGTTTTTTCTTTAATAGCTAATGTGACTCTTTACACCACAGACTGAATAAAATGAAGCATTGCTTGGTAATTGGTTGACCTAAATTGGTGTTATATAATTGTGTACTTAAATTTAACAGCTGACAGCTGATTGGTTGACTGTAATCCATTACAAACCTTTCAATAAGAGTTATCTGACATTATCACGATGAATTTGTTCTGACATAGTTTAACTCTGAGTTCTATTGTATTACCATTTTTTAAATATAGCGAATAAACTGTGATAATGTGAGTACATTTTGGTAAAGGTGTCTGAATAAATTTTGCTTTAAATGTATATGTATGTACATATACAGTATATGTATATAGCCTGAAAAAGTGAAGTGAAGCGCACAACTGAGATTATGACATCAACTATGGATTGTATTGTGAGGTCTCTGTGATACCTAGACTCTTAACAGGATTGCTGCTTGAGGACCTACAAAAGATGTCGAATCTAGAACACATCATACTTCTGGCTAAATCATGGCCCTCATTCAAAAAATGTGCACTGGGAATATGTAAGTGATGTCTAAGTTGGCCATCTGCAGTAGAAGGGCAAGGAAACTGACATTACCGACATGTTTTGTATTCATGAGGGGCTTCTTCAACAGCTATAAAACCAAGAGGACACTTTCCTATTACCTTTTTACTTGAGGGGGAGAACAAAGGTCCTTACATGGATCGTTTAACCTGACTGCTAGGACGTGTGTGCAAGTGTGCATAGATTTGTCTTACACAGAAATAGTATAAACAACGCAGGATTTGTTGCATATGGGGTGGAACAGGGAGAACCATGGGAAATCAGCATGGGTAATGAAGTAAACACACACAAGGGTAAAAAGAGAGAGAACGAACATGACAATGTGCACCCGCACCGAATATCTCATGTACACAGAGGCAAGACGGGTTTTATCTGCTATTCATGGCATTCTCTCATTCAGCCGTTTTACCCCCGGGAACAAAGCACTAAGTACAAATGAGCTTTGTATCGGAAGCAAGAAGGAAATCAGTGCAGAGACTATAGATTGGTTTAATTATTTGCTGCAAGGCCCTTGAGTAATCTTTACATTTGTTCCAGGCTGGACTGTGGGGTTCAGAGGCAACAGAGACAGAACCACCATGTTTTAATACCACTGGGACAAAAAGCCTTGACAAAGCAGGAGCATGAAAAGCAGGGTGAGGATGGTACAGATATTCGGAATTACAGTTTTGTGATTTGTTCTGAGGACCAATAACTTTATGGATCCTTTATCTCAAACAGAAATAATGACAGATCTTTTCTTCAGTACTGTGACATATCTGAGTATAAAAGAAAAGAATGCAGGGTGGCAACTTAGTAATAGCTATTGGTTGTTTGGATTTTGAGATGTGGGTGTAAATGCGAGCTTGCAATCATGTGTAATGGGGCGGAGTTTAAGCAGACTAAATGATTAGACATGTCTGTCATTTACACAGAAAGATAATTTCGATATTTTGATTAAACATTATGAGGTAAAAAAAAACACTTGAGAAATTTGTGAGTTGAAGTTTTGCTTTTGGTGTGAAAAGACCTCAGGAGTCAAGGCATGTTCACACCAAGACAATAATTAATTTTTTTTAGATATAGATTTAAAAATCATTCTAAACGTAAAAATAGCAAACCACAACACACCTATAACAATAACGGCACAGAAAAACAATATCATTGGAATCAATTTCACAACAATTTTATCCAGCTGATGAAGGATATAAATATCGACAGTGCATGCTTATAATAAACAGAACAATATATATATATATATATATATATATATATATATATATATATATATATATATATATATATATATATATATATATATATATATATATATATATATATATATATATATATATATATATTGTTATAGTCTTGGTGTGAAAGGGGGCCTTTTTACTCTTCTTAGATCAGCCATATTTTTATATTATCTGAAAAATTAATAATTTAGAAAGTTACTACTATTAGAGGCTACTATTTCCAAAGTAGTAAAAAGGTTATTTTACCATTAGCATATATCTAAATGTCTTCACATTTAGTAGAGGGAAAGTTAACCCAAAAATGAAATGGTGTCATCATCAACATACAATAATATTCAGTGGTTTCCAAAACAACAGTTTAACCACATTGAGTATCAATGTTCTTTTGTGTTCTGCAAAAGATTTAAAATCATACAGGTTTGGAACAGCCTGAGTAAGAGAGTGAGTAAATGATGACACAGTTTTTCTCAGTAACTTTGGCACATTTATTTTTCTCTTAACTGTAAGTTCAATTCTCACAACTGTTTGTTGGAACATCAGAACTCTATAGTATGTCGGCAAAATGTAGTTACTCACCCAAAACATTTAATTCATGCTTCAAAATCTAGTTATTGTGTCAATAAATTGAACATTGCTATCAAAATAAAAAGTGGCTTTGTCATTGTGGGTTTTTTCTTTTTTTTTCTCCTGATGACTACCTGGTTTCTATTTTATTGTCAGTTTTGTGTAACTGAATGCTCTTGTGGATCACACTGAGCTTTTTACAGTAAATACAGATTTGAAACTAGGTAGAAATTGACTGGTAAATTGTATTAATACAGTACATTTATTTTTGAAGAAATTAGTTATGTGTCTGTATATCTATCTATCTATCTATCTATCTATCTATCTATCTATCTATCTATCTATCTATCTATCTATCTATCTATCTATCTATCTATCTATCTATCTATCTATCTATCTATCTATCTATCTATCTATCTATCTATCTATCTATCTATCTATATATATATATATATATGTCTGACAGATTTTGATCACTGAATAAAGAATGTTTATTGATTGTGAAGGGTGTGACAGTTTCACTGAGAATCAACTCATCAGTTTTGATCAACCAGCCACAAGCATTAATCATTGTGCAAATTGTAGTCAATTGTACTAACTACTTTGCACACATATGCCAAAACAATTGCAAATTGCTTAAATCAAAAAGAAATTCTGATCTGATGTAAACAAGAAACTATTTGTTTAGAGAGCTGAACATATTGTAGTCTAATTCAAGAATTGAACCAAAGCGACTAAGAAAAACTCTAATGTTTGGGTGAACTTACCATTTATGTCCAGAAAAATGCACTAAATAATCCAAGTGAAGCAGAACAGAGAAGAGATTCCTCTTCCTGGAGTGAAAGTGTAGTACTGAGCCACACATGTAAGGCAGCCTGTGGAAGCAATTGCACTGACCCAGAGGCAAAGAATCTGAGAGAATTCGATATTGACTGCTATACCCTAGACGGCACAAGTAAATATGTGTAAAATGGAAATGTGAGTTAAAACTTTGCAATTACAAGGCTGTTCATGCATATTTCAAACGAAAGGAGACGTTGAAAGCTAAGGGCAAACATCTGCGTCTCTAGCTTGTAGCGAGGCGCCATCTTTAAACGGAGGGCATGCAGTTTGATGGAGGTCCTGACCCGGAGCATAAACTACAGAAAAGTCCTGTTTATGTCAGCGATGCTATTACTATATTCAAATGAGGGAGGCGGAGCTTAAATGCAAAGAGTGGCTCTCAGTGATTCCAGTCTGTAATGCACAAAGTTGAAGTTGTTCAGTGTCATATATCTGATTTAGGTGTATAAACTTCACAGAAAAGATTTCATTTGTATTATCCATACTGACCTTTCGAACAGAAAGGCCCATCATAAGCAGTGGTGGTGCAGTCACAGGAATAGCCATTGTATTTCTCCACACACTTGCCGCCATTACGGCAATACATCCCAAAACTGGTGCAGTGACCAGAACAACCGGGCTTCACACCAGGAGTGACTTTTGCCCTCTCTTCTAAATCAAGGGTCACCCCATTCATCTTCAAAGAGCGAATGCATCCGAGAAATCCTCTCTGTCCTCCTGCTGCACCTAGAAGAGAAATCAAAAAGACAAGTCAATATTGTGTTCTCGACAATGTTCTTAATAAAGCAAAAGTGGCACAACAAAATGACTTGATCCTTCATTTTCATTGTAGGCTCAACAACAAGCTTTAAATAAAAAGGTTAAATGAGAGGCATTAAGTCTCAGCCAATAGTTGAACCCCCTTTGGTGTGTTTCATTCATGACATGGACCATTCAATACAACAGACCATGGAAAAATTAGAGACCATTAGAGTTCCACTTTCAGGAGAAAATAAACATTCACCAATTGCTCAATGCCGTGGCCGGATATCTTTTCATTAAAGGAAACTGCCCAGTTAAACAGAAATCATACAATCATTTGCTAGATTAATAGTAAGTGTCCTGGCAGGATGCATCAATTATTTTCTAATGATAAATAATAAAAATAGACCACAAGTACAAACCTACTACAATTTTTCAAGCTGCCAAACAAGGAATGCTTTATCAATTCCTCCAGAGAAATGGTATGGATTGGCGTATCTATAGATTAGAGACATTCCAGGTTGCTTATCCGTTACAGAATAAGAAAACATATGACATTTGCAAAGTTTTCTAAACTCAATTTAACTCAAAATCACATTAACAGGAGTTTTAATTGATATGGTGACCTGGTTGCATATTTATCCCTTGCTAATAAACCTGAGTGGAACTCTTATCATCAAATGTACAGAAAATATGCTGTACTATTATAAAATGAAAGACACAATGTCTCATGTTTCAAGGACAAACGCAATATAAACACATTTTAATTAACATTTTTATTTATACCTTGACATGATTGTCCAACTTAGCAGACATTTTCTTTTGCCCTTGTTACAGAAGAATTAACTTTTACAAAAAAAAGTCACCAGCATAGTTTTAATAAACACAAAATTTGTGTTAATATTTTAAAGTACAGTAACATGAATTTGAGTGAGGAAAGGGCTATGCCAAGCTTTTAAACCCCTTTAGAAGTTCACTCCCTCCATCTCTGATGAGCCCTGAATTGGAAATTATTTTCTAATGAAACCGTAATGAATTAGCATATTACATTTATTAGACCATCCTGCCCAGTGGAATATTTTTTTTCTGCTTTTATCTGTGCGTTATACAGGCTGTTTGAAGCCATATATTACAGCTAAGATCACCTGTACAAAATATCAGACCGACAGACATGATGATAGTATGATTATAGACAGACAGACAGACTAGATAGATAGACAGATAGACAGACAGACAGACAGACAGACAGACAGACAGACAGACAGATAGATAGATAGATAGATAGATAGATAGATAGATAGATAGATAGATAGATAGATAGATAGATAGATAGATAGATAGATACAGTATTGTTCAAAATAATAGCAGTACAATGTGACTAACCAGAATAATCAAGGTTTTTCGTATATTTTTTTATTGCTACGTGGCAAACAAGTTACCAGTAGGTTCAGTAGATTCTCAGAAAACAAATGAGACCCAGCATTCATGATATGCACGCTCTTAAGGCTGTGCAATTGGGCAATTAGTTGAATTAGTTGAAAGGGGTGTGTTCAAAAAAATAGCAGTGTGGCATTCAATCACTGAGGTCATCAATTTTGTGAAGAAACAGGTGTGAATCAGGTGGCCCCTATTTAAGGATGAAGCCAACACTTGTTGAACATGCATTTGAAAGCTGAGGAAAATGGGTCGTTCAAGACATTGTTCAGAAGAACAGCGTACTTTGATTAAAAAGTTGATTAGAGAGGGGAAAACCTATAAAGAGGTGCAAAAAAATGATAGGCTGTTCAGCTAAAATGATCTCCAATGCCTTAAAATGGAGAGCAAAACCAGAGAGACGTGGAAGAAAACGGAAGACAACCATCAAAATGGATAGAAGAATAACCAGAATGGCAAAGGCTCAGCCAATGATCACCTCCAGGATGATCAAAGACAGTCTGGAGTTACCTGTTAGTACTGTGACAGTTAGAAGACGTCTGTGTGAAGCTAATCTATTTTCAAGAATCCCCCGCAAAGTCCCTCTGTTAAAAAAAAGGCATGTGCAGAAGAGGTTACAATTTGCCAAAGAACACATCAACTGGCCTAAAGAGAAATGGAGGAACATTTTGTGGACTGATGAGAGTAAAATTGTTCTTTTTGGGTCCAAGGGCCACAGGCAGTTTGTGAGACGACCCCCAAACTCTGAATTCAAGCCACCGTACACAGTGAAGACATGGAGGTGCAAGCATCATGATATGGGCATGTTTCTCCTACTATGGTGTTGGGCCTATTTATCGCATACCAGGGATCATGGATCAGTTTGCATATGTTAAAATACTTGAAGAGGTCATGTTGCCCTATGCTGAAGAGGACATGCCCTTGAAACGGTTGTTTCAACAAGACAATGACCCAAAACACACTAGTAAACGGGCAAAGTCTTGGTTCCAAACCAACAAAATTAATGTTATGGAGTGGCCAGCCCAATCTCCAGACCTTAATCCAATTGAGAACTTGTGGGGTGATATCAAAAATGCTGTTTCTGAAGCAAAACCAAGAAATGTGAATGAATTGTGGAATGTTGTTAAAGAATCATGGAGTGGAATAACAGCTGAGAGGTGCCACAAGTTGGTTGACTCCATGCCACACAGATGTCAAGCAGTTTTAAAAAACTGTGGTCATACAACTAAATATTAGTTTAGTGATTCACAGGATTGCTAAATCCCAGAAAAAAAAATGTTTGTACAAAATAGTTTTGAGTTTGTACAGTCAAAGGTAGACACTGCTATTTTTTTGAACACACCCCTTTCAACTAATTGCCCAATTGCACAGCCTTAAGAGCGTGCATATCATGAATGCTGGCTCTTGTTTGTTTTCTGACAATCTACTGAACCTACTGGTAACTTGTTTGCCACGTAGCAATAAAAAATATACTAAAAACCTTGATTATTCTGGTTAGTCACATTGTACTGCTATTATTTTGAACAATACTGTAGATAGATAATCTAGGTTACACTAGACTGTTTGTTCGGGTACATTTTACGAAAAAGTTACCTACTGTCCTGACAGGCCCATGATGCTGGCTTCCCTTTGGAGAACCAATACCGCCCAGACGTGCAAGCAATGAAAGAAAGAAAAATAACACCAAAATATAAAAAAGAAAAAGAAAAGAAAAACAAATACATAAAAGAAAATAATTTAAATAAAAACATGCAGTGATGAGAAACTTAATGCATACGCTTCAAAGAGAACACAAAAAGAAAATACATGGCAAAAAGACAACTTAATGGTGGGTATAGAGAAGTAGTAAACGTTCATGTAAACAGTCAATACTGGCATATTATAATACCTGGAACTAATGCAAATGTGTAAGTGGCTGTTAAATCAAAGGTCTGCTTGTTATTGGAGATGAAGAGAAAGACAATAAAGAATGAGCAAGCATTTAATCCTCTATTAAATATAAAGAGACCACTATAAATGCAAAACAAATTCAAACAGACACAAGCATCCATGGGTGAAAGGAAGTAGAAGCCAATCTGCTTTATCAATAAATTATGGCATGGGACTAAATGGTGCTAAAGAAGTGAACACAAAGCAATTCATAAGGAGAGGAGAGGAGGCCGGAGAGAGGCTTGACAGGTCTGGACATCTCCAGCCCTGCCCACTCAGCAGATATAAACCAATTAGTTTTCTCACTGAGGGTCAGGGTCTAAAGACTGAGAGCCGCTCTCCGCAAACAGGCACATCAACATTTTACATTTCTTCTGAAACAATGGACAGGGTTTAGACAACCTTTAACATTCTCTTGAACGGCAAAGCTCATTACACCTAACCCTAGTGTGCTTGATAATGAAATTGAGATGCCAGTCCAACATTCTTCCGACTAAGTCCAGAATAAGAATAAAATTTCATGCGCTCCATGGACAACATGCAAATGAGACCTAGAGAGGGTTACGGCTTGGACTGGGCAATACGTTGAATATTAATGCATGATTCTGCTGGTTCCAAAAGAAACAACATGCTCAAAGTCTAGTGTGATCTTCTCTTTAAGCTATTCTTGTTTCAAGATCCAATATTCGAATACCATCTCATTTAAACTTTAATGGCAAAGAAGCAGCTAGAGTTGGTAAGAATGATTTATTCATGAATTGGTTCACACTGTCCTTTTAAATAAAAAACTCCAAGCACTGATATATTTTGAGATCTATAACATTAGATATAAATAAGTAATACATTTTAATAAATAAAATAAAAAGTTCAAACATTATTAACATTATATACATTTATAGTACAAACATTAATTCTACTACTACTACTACTACTACTAATAATAATAATACACCCGTATAGTTCCTATGTTGGAGAAATTTGCTTTACAAAATCAATAAATAACTTTTACATAAATCAAATCTTGGGCTATTAGCTCATTTTTGGAAACCTGGACATTTTTTTGTGATGTCAAGTTTTAAATATGCAAGCTAGACAAGCTTTCTAAAAGCTTTCTCATGAGAGCCATAGGGGTGCGTTATCTTCCCCTTTCATAATGAGCGTCAAAGTCATTTGTTGAAAGAATAAGTCAAAGCACAAAATGGCACAATGAAAGCCCAAAGCCATTCTGATAATTGCCTCATGAGTGACAAAGCTTTTCCACACATTTAAAGCAATAAAAATACTCTGTGCTAATGTTAGCATAGCACACATGGAACCATTATTAGTTACATTCCCTGCTGTGCCTAAGACACTTTTTGGCCATATTCAGTCAAACCCATTTTCAATTTCTCCTTTTGTACAGTGGACTTTTTCACACTTTGGAGGCGAAAAGGTTCCCCAGGGTTCCATGTCATTAAGGGAAGGTTTTAATAGCTACACCTGCATTTAGACTGCTGACTATAAATACATTTTTACTTTCAGACACAGTAGAACATCCGTGTGCAAGAACTCAGAGAAACAGTTGATTTCTCAGCAAAAACAGCAAGACACGGAGAAAAAGAGCGAGAAAGCGATGGGGAGAGAGAGAAAAGAGAATAAGGGTGTGATGAGACACGAGATTGGGTTCACGAGAATGAGACGAGATTTTTACATTTTGACATCGTTTTTAAGAAATCTTCAATGATGAAATACATGACTAGAAAAATAGTCTGCAGGTGCATTTTGAAATGTTTTAACTAATCAACTTGTACTGAATGTTATTTCAGTTCTACTTTCTAAATATGAATATTCAATCATACGTGTTAAGGCAGCACATGTGCCAGCCAGGTACCAAAAAAACCTCAGTTGCAGTTATGCAGACTGCAGTTATGCAGTCGCACTAATGCAAGCGCGTGAAATTTTAACTCGAACATTATCAAAAAAAATATCGCATTTGAAGACATTTTGGTCACAGTCTAGGGACCTGCAATTGAAAAAATGTATATACAATTCAAAACCGTTAATAGGAGTGACTGTGTTACACGCCACTGCTGAATGTATTATATATGATAATGAAGAGCCTATTTTTATCCATTTTAATCAGATTTTCAAGAGCATCAATAAAATTATGACTTCAAAAGAACAACAGTACAGCATCCTGCTGACCTCCAAAGATATCACTGTAAGATCACTGTAAGTATGAACAGGCTTAAGGCTTCAATATAGGGTGGGCGTATGGAAAAGTGTGTTAGTCCTCACCCACCCACAATCCATATACACTCTATGTGGAAGTGCATGTGGCCCTTACCCACATAAAGCTGGCTGTAGAGCTCCAGGCGTGTGTGTCCCTGTGTAGGTGCTGGTCGGACCTCCTTGTATTTCTGATCTAGTTGAAGAATGGCCTCTTTAGTGTTTCTCTCTGCGCTGACCCGATGCCACTGGTCGTCGTTCAGGGGGGTAAGAGAGTACACGTTCAGTTCCACCGGCCCATTTCCTACATCGAATGAAAATGACACCACCATTGGGGCTATAGAGAAAAGCAAACAGACAGAGAGAGTATTTAAACTATTATAATACTGAGCATATTAGAATGATTTCTGAAGGATCATGTGACACTGAAGACTGAAGAAATGGCTGCTGAAATTTCAGCTTTTCCATCAAAGGGATACATTACATTTTAAAATATATTCACATAGAGAACAGTTATAACCATAAAATCGAATAATATTTCACAATATTACCGTTTTAATGTATTTTTGATCAAATAAATTCATTCTTTGTGAGCAGAAGAGACTTCTTTAAATATTCAGGGTAAACAAATATTAAAATAATGTGGACACAGAGTTTTTAAATGTGCATTACCTTAAATAGTGGTTTGCTTCTCAGATAGGTTTCTATATTGTATGCAATTTGTATTGTTTATTTAAAATCTTTATTCATTCTTATTGCTCATTTAGTTATATATATTGTTTTCTAAATGAAAGTAAAGTATTTTAAAACTCTAATTGGTGTTTAAACATTTGATGTACTTTATAACAGTTATTCTTAACTTACATTTTAATTAATTCACTTATTGCATAATTACTTGAAATGTCAACCACATGTAGTTCTGCATTTAAATGGCTCATTTAATGTTCATATATTTATGTTTTCCTCAATAATTGTTTGGCAGGACAACAATCCAATGTTGTGACTTAAAAAACAGAATTACCAAACTCACAAGACTGCTTCACTCAGGTACGTCATTAAAATTCCTCTTAACAAAAAACTGAGCTGGAGAGTGTGGCATGCTGAATTAATTTTAGGCCACAACAGCTTTTAATGAGTAAGTGTTGCATATTCTCCTACATAAACAGTGCAGATTGACAGCTGTACTCCTGCAGGAGGAGATGGTATTTATGGCAGGAGAAAAGAGAAGACAGGATGTTTGAGCCATGACTGCTGTGGCATGTCATGTTTGCCCCCAGAGGGCCAGGCCTCTTGGGGATTAACCCTTGATAAATTTAGAAACATCTACCTGACACCCGAGATATGTCATAGCAACAGTGTCATCATTCACCCTCAATCCAATGCTACTCTCAGACACAAACAATGTAGTATGATTGTGTTCAATGACTGCATATTACAGCATATTGCCAAAAGTTGGGATGCCTTTACATGCCCTTTGATGAAATCTTAATCTTAACAGCTTCAACTCTTCTGGGAGGGCATAACACAGGTTTAGGTTTATGGGAATTGTTGACCATTCTTCTAGAAGCGCATTTGTGAGGTCAGGCACTGATGTTGGATGAGAAGGCCTGGCTTGCAGTCTCCGCTCTAATTCATCCCAAAGTTGTTCTATCGGGCTGAGGTCAGGACTCTGAGCAGGCCAGTCAAGTTCCTCCACACCAAACTCGCTCATCCATGTCTTTATGAAATTGTCCAAAATGTCTTGGCACGCTGAAGCATTAAGAGTTCCTTTACTGGACTAAACTGCACTACATTGTTACATTTGTCACAGGCTACATTGTTACATTTTTTTATTGGTTCAGTTCACTTTCACAAGGCAACATTAAGAAAAAGTGTTAATAAAAGTCATGCACAAACATTCCCCTCATTGGTCAGCTCATTTTAGTGACATTTCCAGACTGCAAGATGAAAATGAGGGCTTTCATGACTTTTATAGCACCATGGGGGTAAATATCAATTTACAATTAACAGCATGTCACACACATTACTATATACACTGCATAAATCCAAGAAAAAAAAACAAAGCCTGCCATTTACACACTGAATTGAAATTATTTAAAAAGGACAAACCTGGCTTCTAGTCAAATATGTCTCTAAATTTATTGGGGACTGGCTCCGTTCAGCAGGGGTTACTATGGCTGCACAGATGCTGAAGGCAAGAACTAAATTGGATCTGCTTTGTGTCGGCAGCGCAGTGAGCCTGCAGCGATAGCCCGCCACTGCTATTGTCACCATCTAGGAAGCTAAGAGAAGAGCTGTGAGTGTGATATGATACCAAGTGTGACAGTTGAGAGACACAGAGGACTGTCCAAACATAAAAAAACATCTTGTGTTATATCTACAAATATCTAATATTGTGAGCTGCCTCAAGTCAGTTTTATTTGTTGTTTACGCAAAACATGAAATCAGCGTAATGTTCAGTGTGGAAGCTCTTGGAGGTCTTTGTATTCCTGCTGCTCTCAGTAGGGGGTGCTGTTTTACTGTTCTACAATCTGATGCAGATGTTGCAGGAATCAGAGATCCACAGAGCCACGCCGCCACCTGTTCATATCAGAATCTGAACGGAAGGAGGGAAACTGTGACATGGGCAGTCAGCACATCTGACCTCTGTCTGTGAGCAAAAGCTGGCTGAGTGCCACAAAGTTGGTCTGTTCCATCAGAACGAAAGAACTGAGCAGTTGTGGCACATTTTAGCTCATGAGCACACATTACACAAATACATTATATAATCAAGCTTATATTAATAATGCAGTTACATGGGTGTTTCTTCAACTAGGCACTTTTAGCTAATGGCACTTTAAGCCATCTGAAAAGTTAAATTTTTTTAAAAATATAAACTAAACAAAACACTGGACATACATCAGACCCAGACCCAAATATCATCATAATGATGATAATGATGATAAATAACAGCTTGAAATTTATTAGAGGGACAGATGTTTAATGTAATCAAAATTATGCCATTTATATAACAAACAAAAATTATTTAAAAAAAGGTTTCTAAAAATGAAAAAAAAAAAGTCTTTGTTTTATAGTTTAAATGTGTAATATTCTTTTATTATGGATATATAAAGATTGAAAGTCTGGGCCTGGGACAATCATAATTTGAAAAGTAGTAAAAATAAACAAATCCTGCATATAAAATTGCCTGAGGTTGAAGAAACACTCGTATATCTACATTACCAAACATGTGCGAAATAATCAGCAAAATCCCATCAATAATTCAGCCAACTCTAAATAAAAAAGCTTAGAAGATCATACTGAAAAAAGAAACTGGTAATGTTCTGCCAAGACATTATCCATTCATTTTACTGACATTTCCTTTAAACCTAAAACGCAATGCGTCATTTAAAATATGGATAAAATACTTGAAAAATCAATGCAGAAAATTATTAAACAGTACATTGTGCCTTATTTTTATAGACTTGGAGTGCAGAGCATCACTGACAGCAAGGGGGACTTAATAAACACAACAAATCCCTCTTGAGTGTTGAAGACCATTTATAAGAGAGATGGCGAGAGAGAGAGAGAGAGAGAGAGAGAGAGAGAGAGAGAGAGAGAGAGAGAGAGAGAGGAGAGAGAGAGAGAGAGAGAGAGAGAGAGAGAGAGAGAGAGAGAGAGAGAGAGAGAGAGAGAGAGAGAGAGAGAGAGAGAGAGAGAGAGAGAGAGAAGGGAAGAGGGCAGGTGTGCATTTTGGACTAGGGCTGCTTCCCCATTCTCAGCCCTCTGATCCCTGTAATTGGATTTCCTGCACTTGGCCATCCAGCACTGAGCATCAAGAGTGTGCCACTGTTCTTGGGGAGCGTTTTCGTGCGTGTGTGTGCTTGTTTGTGTGTGTGGACCGCGCTGCTGTCCACAACTAAGGGCATTCAGTGGGCTGTTGCTCTTGCATTCACAAGGAAAACTAAACAAAATCAACAAGCCAAACAGCATGACAGTGAAAAAGTGGGATTGTGTATATACAGGTATATTAGATCGCCGGCCAAACTGGCTGAGAGGAGATCTACCAAACCACCAGAGCAGTTATAGCCTGATGCATTCAGATGGTGAATGCAAATTTACAATGGTATATATGCTATCTGCATGTCAAAAGGAAATTATAATGCAATAATTATAATAATTATAATTTTCTTTAAAGGGGTGGTTGGTGATTGTTGAAAATTTCACATTTTCAACATTAGTTAGCATGTAATGTTGCTGTTTGAGCATAAACAACATTTGCAAAGTTATGACTGTCAAAGTTCAAAGGAAAGGGATATATTTTCTTTCAAAGAAATACGCTTTTTAAGGACTACAACAAACCGCTGGTAGGGACTACAATACGCTTTTCACGGGTTAGTGACACAAAGAAAGAGTAAATTGTATTTTTGGGTGAACTATGCCTTTCATCCAAGGCAGTCATATGTATTTGACTTTTCTTTCTATTGCTTGTTTTCCAATATAATAGAAAAGGATATTTAGGGGTCTGGACCCATCAAAGGCTGATGCTTTTCTCATGCATTTGTCAACACATTTTGCAGGAGCTCTTGACTCTCACACAAGCGGTCAGGTGTTCTTCAGAGTCACATTGCCATTCCTCCCTTGGGCCCCAGAGAGCCTCCACTTCATTAAAGATGCATCAAAGAGAGACTAAGGATCTTTGCCCAGCATCTGAGCCCACAGAGAATCCAAGCCATGTACACATTCAGCCAACAACCACGGCAGAGAGCTTTGCTCTGGACTAAAAAATAATAACCATACTTTTGGGAAGATCTGACAAGCCTACCAGCTATTTCCATGTCCAAAAATGTGTGTAGAAATGCAGTGGAGGCTGCCATGGCTTATAATAAGAAGGAAAAGAGGCAGTCTTAGACAAGGCCTCCCCTTGTTTGTATGCGGCAAAGCCAAAAAAAAATGTTTTTGGGGGGTTGGCTCGACTGAGATATTACTGTTCCAGTGTGCTAACCCCAAAATATATAGCCTTTAAAGAAAGAAACAACACAATGAATTTGAATTTAAACATAAAAATATAGGACACTACTGTAATTACACACCAGTTTATTTTGGAAAGACTTTACAAACAAAGCAAAGCAGTTAGTCTGCATACATACTGTATGACTGAATCCAACTGAAAAGCTTGAAAGCATAAAACATGAATTGGTGAAGCTTAATAAATAATTTTAGGGGAAAAAAAGGGAAAGAGAGAGATATGAGCTCAGTTATGCCTTGAAATCAGGCATGAATATTCAATGGTGGTTGATGTCAAGATTTCCTCAGCAGAGATGAGAGGGAGTGGCAGAGAGTGTTTGAGATGAAACAGAGCTGAAGCAGCAGATGTGGGCGTCCACCCATCATTCAATCATCCATCGAGAGGCTCTCTTTCCCCTGGGCTAGTGCCAGTGTTACAGTAGAGAGATTGTACTAGATAATGCCAACAGAGGGCAGCAGCAGAAAGTCCGTAAGAGAGAGATATTAGAGATTAGACCAATCGTGATATAAGGATTTTGGCTCAGAGCTCATTAGCAATCAGCACTACACAGATTACTTTTTGATTTTAAGGGGGGTACATTGTAACACCCCCCCCCCCCCCAAAAAAAAAAAAACACTTCATAATATTTCAGATTTACTTTTAACTCTGTTGAGTGAGGATATGCAGCATTTCTACGGTAAAGGAAGTGGTAAAGGAATCAGTAATAGAAGTGGTCTAAATATATATATAGTGAGTCTCTATGAGTCTCTTCAGACCTTACTGTACATGAATTATGAGCTTCCAGAACTTCTGATTGAGGCTGTGTGCCCTCCTTAACATAAATTAAACATTGAAATAAAAACAGCATAAATAACAATAATCAAAGTACTCTCTCAATATTCAAAGTGCAAACAGAGACCAAAACAGAGACCACAGGACCCTAAGATAGCTTTGAGACTGGGCTATTGTAGCTGGATTGTCCGTATAACTTGCACATTAGGTAGTTTTCATAAACACAAACCTCTATATATTTTTTTAAATTAAAAGTAAATGTTTAAATAGCTAACAAACAAACTGTGAACACTGGATAAGAATACTCTGCAAGAACAAAGAAATTTGTTCGTTTTCTCAAGGTGGCAAGAACAAGAACAAAGTTCGTTCAGGCCAGTACATTCACGAGAAAAGCAGGTGCATCATCTGCGTTTCTCCACATTAACCACGCACACTTTAAATGTATGACCAATCACACAATAGATCTCGGACACCTGCAAGAAAAAAGTTTGGCTCATGCGATGTGTCCAGAACAAGCTGCGAGAACTCCCAAACCAGGGCTGAGAGAACAAGATGACATCATTTTGCTCTCGCAGCCTTGGGAGCGAGAACATTTTTCTCTGTTCTTGCGGAGTATGTTCCAAGCTTAACTTTCCTGAGTACAATGCTAAGTGACATTGTTCTCAATTTGTTTTATTGGCACCTTTCCACAGGTGAAAACTCATTGAGCAATTCATTTGTGTGAATCAGGGAGCTCGGGCTTGCTTTGGCTTTAAATTCGTGATCGCACGTACTCTGTGTATAGGGAGTGGAGGTGCTGAGCGCGCATTCTACAAGATAATACATTTATCTGGTGCTTGGCTCTGTTGCTTATGAATCCACCGCCATGGTCCCGTCAATCATCTCACCTTACTTTTGTCACGTGATCAGTAACTTGTATTACTTATTTGAAAAAGTAACTCAGATATTTATTTGTAAGTAAAGTGTTACTTTACTAGTTACTTCAAAAAATTAATCTGAGTACATATCTCAAGTTACATTCCTAACACTGGAAATAGCCTATACATTTATATAACAATTTCAATAATTAATAATGTTACAAATGTGTTTTGTAAGAATTTTTATCAATCAAATAATCCTAAATGCCATGGTTTCCACAAAAATATTAAGCAGCACAGCTGTTTTCAACATTGATAACAACAATAAATCTTTCCTGAACACCAAATTAGAATGATTACTGAAGGATCATGTGAGAGTAATGGAGGCTGTGACCTGAATATATAAAACAGTAATCATAAAATGTAATCATATTTTAAAAAAAAATACTGTTTTAGAGATTTTTGATTAAATAAATTCAGCCTTAGAGACTTCTTTAAAAAACAATTTGAAAAATATTACTGACTCCAACACTTTTCAATGGGAGTGTATATATTTTAAGAAGAACTTTTGATTTATACCACTATTAAATTAACTATTTAAAATTCGCTTAATGGCTTTTAATTTATTTATGACAATTAACACACTGTTACTGTACTTAATATGATATTAAAACTAATTAAAATTAAGCCATTCTTTCTGTTCATGACCATCGGAGCCATTTCAAGGGCATCAGCATGTTTTTCACAGTGAATTAAAACGTTTCATTATATAATTCATCATGATAAATCATAATGAGATTAGTCACTACAATATTTGAGATAAAATTATAAAAATATTTAATTTAAAGTTCTAAATATTACATAAAACATTCAGTTCTTTGAAAAAGACTTTTAATTAATCATGCTGCCTCAAGTGAGAATGAAGAGGACAGCCGATCTAGAAATCAAACTCCCACTCGACTAACCCAACACGCTGCCCTCCACTCATTTCATGCTCCAAGTGGATTTCACTGGGCCTCAGTCTTGAGCCGTAACTGAAGAAAACCAGGCAGGCCAAAATAAGGAAGTAGGATTAGGAGTCAGGGCATAAATCGATGAGACATAATGGAAGGCTAGAAAAAAGGCGGAGAGCTTCAATTTCACAATCTGCTCCTCTGCCTACACACACGCACAAACAACTGGCCGGAATACACTCTTAATCTCACACACAGGCCTGCAGCCAGGCCTGATTACTCTTCTTTTCAGAAAGGATTCATGCAGAAGGTGAATATCCAGCTTTAGAGAAAAGCTCTGGAGTGTTTACGCTGGATGCCGCTGTAGATGACCTACCAGTGCGGTCGACAAGCTTAGACACAGAGGCTTAGTATCAGACACTGATACACACAACCTCACACATGCACTTTTGAACTTTGTTTTGCTCTCTTTACCTCACTGTACGTTCTCAGGGGCGTACAATTCATTTGAACTTTCGAAGTTTGACTGCTCTCAACTTTTTGGAAGGTAATCTTTGTATTATAACAGCTTTGTTTTGCTTGGCCACGGAGCAAAGAAGGAAAACTACAGCTGTCATATGTAAAACAATGGCATTACAACCGAGTGGCAGTAGACTCAATGAACAGGCAAAAGGAAAGTGGTAATCCTAAGTGTTTTCAAAGTAAACATGCTAGATTGACGTCTTTGACCATCATACTTAGTTTACAATTTAATGCAAGAACTAATGCTCTAATATAGATAGAACCCACTTGGCTTCATTTATTTATAACTACTGGGTGAATGTTACGTCATTTGATTAATATTCATGAGCCAGACGGATGAGGTTTTTAATGCGTCTTCCTCAACTTTTCAGATCACTCCAGCTCTCATACTTACTCTAACATTAAAGGTGACATCAGATGAAATTTTCACTTTTGTAGCTTTTTTTGCATTTAGTTAGGTTTCTGTTATGTCTGCCAGCTCAGAAAAGCTGAAAAGAAAACATGCAGCCAGTTTTTTATAAACTGTCTGAGTTTGAAAATGTGTCATCCAGTGACCTGTTTCAATTTGGTGCAGGTTTTGACATAATTAGCTTACATGAGTATGACAGCCTCCAAGCAACATACGGAGTCCACAGTACGGTTGGTTAACGACATTTATTTGATAGCTTTGTTCTGAAAGATGACTTTGCCTTTATCAACAGCACTTCACAACGTCTTGTCGCAACCAATGGAAGAAAGGGGTGGGGTGAAAAGTAGCTCATTAGCATTTAAAGACACATACACCAAAACGGTTCGCTGTGAACAGAGCTGGTTGTTTTACACAACCACTGAGGAATTTAAACAATAATTTCAATAAATCAGACATTTCAATAATACCCTAAATATATTTTTTTTGGGAAAATGAGAAAAAAATAAAAATAAATTATTAATTCAGAAAAATTGTAAAGTATGGAATTTCTGTGACACTAGTGGTATTAAATAGTATTGCAGTCTCCGTTTTAAAGGGTAAATAAACCCCTGATCACAGCCTAACTCCATCTACTGGCAAGTCGTATTGATTGACAGCCGTCTTAACTCCTGATGCCGACAAAGCTATAGCGAAGCAGCAGCGCAAAAGAGAATGTGACCACTGACCTAATCTAGTCAAATCCCATACTGAATGCCCCTAAAAATAGATCAGAAACACGTGATGTTTTTTTATTCAAATTAACTGAATCATAGGCAGTGCAGGACCAAAAAGTTTAAAGCCTATTATAAACAGGGCAGGGTTTGAATGCGTGTCTCATGTATGAAAAGTATCTGAACACATGATGGGCGGCAAGAAAAAATTGCAAGAAAAGCCTGACGTGTACTGACAACTGAATTATTTTACTGTATTTTCTTCATTAGAATGCTGATAGCAAGCGTCGAGTAAGTTTCATTCATGTTTCTACTTCATGTAACATGAGCGTCAATACTGGAGGGAAGCAGTTCTTTTCTCATGCAATCAATGCAGGAAAACATTTATTAGGGTGTTGATAGTGAGCTTTAGTGAGCAAAGAAACCTGTTCTTTGCTCTGCTGAATGGTTGTTCTATCTGCTTTGTTACAAACATTTTTCCAAATATCTTTTGTTGTGTTCAACAGTACAGAGTAACTCATACAGGTTTGGAACAACTTGAGGGTGAAATGTAGCCTGACAAGCCAGACCCACATCAAGATGTTTGGTCTGGAAACTCACCATAGACAATCTCAATCCGAGGGGCGGGATAAACGGTTGTCTTTCAAACTCCCTCAGCACGCGATAGGATAGCACTACACCAACCAGAGCAACGAAGGTGAAACAGAGCTCGCTGATAGATTAAACATTCGCCGTATCCGGTCGGCAAAACTCAGAACACATCTTCCCTTTTTAAGAATCACTTCAGTGCCGTTCTTTGTTCTTTTCTCAGAGAAAAGCTTATCTCTAAGTCTTCCAGAGTCGCGGTCAGAGCTGATTTGAAAGACCGCCGCCGTTCGCCAGTTTCAGAATTTTCATTTTTGGGTGAACTATTCCTTTAAACGCAGCATGTTTTTACACCACTGTCTTGCATATCATAAACTAAAAAAAGTTGTTTTAGGGTTTATTACCCTTTAAATATCAATACTGACCAATAGTGTGACTCTAGGGCGGGAGTACTGGTTTGATATATTATTTTAAAGAAATGAATATTAACAAAATAAAATGAATCAGCAAGGACGCTGTAAATGTATCAAAAGTTGAAATAAATATATTTATAATGCTTTTGTTTAAAATAAAAGCTGTTCCTTTGAAATGTCTATTCATCAGAGATTCTTTAAAACACAGCTCCATAAAAAACAAAGAGGCACAGCTTTTTGTGACTGAAGACTGGAGTAATAGCTGTTGAAAATTCAGCCTTGCCATCACAGGAATAAATTACATTTGAAAAAAGAAAAGCAGTTATTTTACATTTTATTTATTTTTTAAATATTTAACAATATTATAAATCTTATAAAGTGTCTTATATCTTATAAAAAAATGCAGCCTTGGTGAGCATGAAAGACTTATTTCAAAAACATGAAATGTTTATATATATATATATTTATATATATATATATATATATATATATATATAATATATATATAATTTTATATATACACATTTCTTTTGAAGAAATAAAATGTACAATTTTTTTTGAACATACAGTATTATCAATATATGTTAGCATTGCACATTTAATTTGGTCTCAGATGAATTCATGAGAAATGTTTAATGAGATATTTAAATCTCGTTAAAGAAATTATATTCTGCTTTGTGACAGGTTGTGAGAAATAGGTGACTTGAGCAAAAGTCTCAATTTAATATTATTGCTTTCTAGGAAAAATAGTTAAATATTAATGTGAGCTTATTTTCAAATTTTCTTTCATAATTTTCTTTGCTAATACACAGACCCTCTAGCAGAGTCAAGCTCCTGATTGGAGCTTTACTCAGGAAAGGCAGCCCATCTGTCATGTCGAGACCCTCAGTGATCTCTGGTGCCAATAACCTTCTGCTCTCTGGAGGGCCGTGTTACTGCTGCGGCAAAATGAGCAGCAATAAGCACTAATGCCTTCCTGTTTCCTCCATATTCCGATCATGCCAGACTCATTCAGGACCACTTTGTATGCATCCGTGCCCTGCTAGCAGCACAAACACTCAGGAAAGGAAGTGGTCTTCACCACAGACAAGCTTGCATACTTTTACACGTGGTGTATGCATAATGCCCAGTTGGCCATCTTTCCCTGCACTCCTTCATCAAGTGATTGATGTTTTGCTGTCACCAGCCTCTGAGAAAGCACTAAGCGAGTCGCTGTTCTCTCTGCTCGGTCTCACCTGAAGTTTTTTTTGTGCTTTTTTATTTAAAAATGGAGAGGGGAGAACAAGATTTGCTTCTCCCCACAATCCAAAGGAAGGGTAACGCAGTAGGGTGTAAAAATAATAGGTTATGTATGGATTCAGAAATGTGTGTAAATGAGCAAGCAGGGAATGTGATGTCCTTTGCCTCACTGTAACCCTGCGTTCACTCGTGCCCTAGAGATGAGGACAGGGAGACTGCAGGAGGTGCGAATTTGACAAATGGAGCCACTAAGCAGCTTTCCTTCCCTCCGTGTGTGTCTCCAGAGCCCTTGAGAGATACACCACTGCCTGGGGAAACAGCTGGAGAACACACTCCAGGCTCAGGATTGTGTGTATGTGAGGGTGTAAGAACTAAGGGAATGATTTCCTGCTACTCAGTGCACAATATTTATAATGGAACTCTCCACATTTTAACTTAACTTTAACAGTGGCATGCAAACACATTTAACAATGAAGCACTACACTAATCACAGGAAAAACAACTATATAATAATTTTGTATGTTTTTTAAATATTTATTAATACTAGGATATATAGGATAGTCTCAAGTCAAGGAAAAAAAGAAAAGAAAAATAGAATAACAAATTGAGTAAAATAAATAAATAAAAGTTATATCATATCATATTTTACTAATATAATGTAATATACATTTAATCAATTGATTAATACCAGGATATTTTATAAGTTTCTAGTCAAGTTCCTTATAATATAATATAATATAATATAATATAATATAATATAATATAATATAATATAATATAATATAATATAATATAATATAATATAATATAACATCCGAAAAATGTTAAAATGTGGACACATTCAAATAGTTTAATTTTGATTCAACTGAGACCAAATCAGTTCATCCATTTTCAGGTGGATTCTTTCACGCCATTTTGCAGACTGGCTATAAAAATAATAGGCATGTATTATGACACCGACAGGGCAATCAGCCAATCAGAGCAACAAGAAGACAAAGTCACTGTGATTATTTTGATGAACACCTTTGAGAGAATATATAATTGCAATAGGCTTCATCAGAGTAAAATAAATGATGAATATAAAAAAAAAAATTGAAAACCAAAGTTGAATTTGAAATGTATTGTTTGTTTGTGAATGGATCAAATATTTATCAGTTAGTGACAAGGTAAATACTAAATCGGTCCTATGGTGAACATCAGTTAGGATGACATTCCAGAGACCAGTTTATGGCAAGGCCTCTCTCTAACTACTGGTGTGGAAGAAGATGTGCCACACTGTGATTGGACCCTTGGTGAATGAACATAAACAAACATTAGATAAGATGCAGAGACAACTTACAGACACCTCTTACAGGGCAGGAAGGGGGATCTTCTGCACACCCCCACACCTAAGGGGAGTACTTCTCATTGGTCTAAAAGTTGACTTTAACAACCAAACTTAGTCCTAAGGCTTATGTAAAAGCTTCCATAAAAAATCCTTCAAGACCTCCTAGATGCAGCAGCAAAATAAAGCTAAACCCATCCATACACGTTTGGAGGCCTTCCATTTATATGAACTGCAACACATCCACTTCATCTTCATACAAAGCACAGTTTATGTTAATGTTATTGACTGTTAACACAACAGTTCACAGGACAGATCCATTAACAGATAAACTAATATGTGGAGGTAACAAACCGCTTCTCATATTTGATCTCTATCTTTCCCATATGATGGCTTTTACATTTTAAAAGAGGTTTGGTAAGGAAATAATGCAAAAACATTCCGACATGCCGCTTTACGCTATGCTTAAAGCGGCACTTATGCTAAGTTTACTATCCTTAATGAGTTCCACACTAGGGTGGGCAACATCATGGCTACTTCGGACACTATTGGCCAACCACACTCCAGGATTGGAAAGGTGCCGGATCTCCTCCTAATCAGAAAGGGAATATGTCCAGTGTCCACTGGGTAGACACACCTTTGTTCTGCATTTCCATCTCAATGGGAGACACTAACAGACACACCACAGCCTGAATTTTTGACCTGACAAGGAAAGAGACTACAAGAAAGTTGAGGTTAAGCTTTTGCGAGCAAAATCTTCTATATTGCTTTTGGGTGCACTCAAGCTGCAAAAGGTCTCCCTCATTGAGGGACCTTATCTGATCCTTACGACTCCTCCGGCAGCACAGCTCGGTCCAACAAGGACTTCTGCATCAGCACATGCTGCCTGTCCCACAAGGCTCCTCAGTGATGAAAGCCAGCCAGCAACGGACCCTGTGAAGATTTGACTGACCCCAGCACGCAACCAAAAGTATTTACTTTTGCATATATTGTTAATAAATTTCCTTCATTTTATTACACTGTGCTTTTTTTGTAATGATGATCAAAGACTCTACTAGTTGTGCAGACTCGCAAATCCTTCAGATAAATCAGCTGACCAACTCCCTTTAGTTTACATTAATTCTGAATTATTGAACAGCGCTTTTGGTAGTGTTCTTATATTGTTAAGATAGTATTCTTGCCCCATATCAAAAGGAGGGAGGGGTCATTTGATACACTCATAACCACACCTTAAGTGACACGTGATCTGAAAATCACTACGTCATTGGTGAATTGAGTAAAAATCACTACAGTCCTTTTCTCTTTTGACCTTCAGTCTAGGTAAGACTGGAACAATTGACTGGAGGAGAAACGAGAGAAAGCAAATAACAGCATTTAGAGATTTACACCGACATTTGGGTGATACATTACAGAGCGAAAAATCGTTCGACAACAATGAACCACTTCAGGAAACATGAAACGCTGCACGCAACATAAGATTTATCCGCAATGGTGTATGTTTTCATTCTGGATTGCCTATTGTGCGGTAAACAGTGTAAAGAAGCAGCCAGCTCGACTCATGCGCTGAAAACTCAATCCGCATGAAAGAGATTCGCCTCTTTACTGCCTTTTTTTACACAGCGAACAATTCAAATCCTTCATGCATAATCCAGCCATTTCTAAGAAAAAAGGCTGTAAAATGTCAGTAAAAAGACATTTATAAGCAATTACAGAGTCTGTTTTATTCAGCTGTTTTTTTCTTCTTCTTAAGCCTCCATTTATCCTCAACAGAAAACAATCAGCAGAACATTTGAGGCGAATGCATTGTAATCAGTGCTGCAAATAGACTTAAACACAATAGCCAGGCGCTGAAGTAGACATCATCAGCCAACGTAAAGAAGGGATGGACTTCAAGAGCTGATCATGGTGGTACAGGAAGCACTTACTCAGTACTTCCTCTTTTTAAACTTTACACAACACAGCTGTAAATGCCATAACCATGGGATTCAGACTAGCAGCAAGACAGACAGACACAGAGAAAGGGATAGAAAAAGACAACATGAGCCAGGGTCTTACATTTTAACTCCAGACGGATGAAATCCGTGTTTCCAAGGTTTTCCAGAAAGACGCCATAGGGAGCAGAGGTCTTGAAGTAAAAGGAGATGTCAGCACTTGTTTCTCCTTGAAAAGTGGAGAAATGCAGGTACGATGATGGCGTGTTGAAGGACGCCGCGTTCCAGTAGCTTCCTACAAAAGAGACCAGAGAACAAGCCGAATGTAAGTTTCAACAGTTCTGCTTCTGAAGTTTACAGTCAAGGTCCTTTTTATCCAATATCTCAACCTGAACCACATCAAACCACCATGAAATTCACAAAAGCAAAACTTTAGCTGACACAAAATGACTTATTGTATTCCGTGATTCTGTATTCAACACAGTGGCCAGTCTTCAGAGGTGTCGTGTACTCGAAAAACCATTTGAGAAGTGACCTGTATCATCAAAAAACACTTAGGAGGAAACCACCAAACAACAGGAAAACAACAATTCAATCATACAAGTCAACTCTTGTCAAAAATCTGAGTGGATGTATAGGGTTCAGGGCTTTAGCTAGTTCCTGCTATTACCGCATTCAGGGCTGTGTATGTAACCACATTTGTATATGTCTGTAGGGGAATGGAGAGCTTACGATGCAGAAGAGTCATTTTAAAGCCAGCTTGCCAACATCTCCCCTTTCTGATAGCTCTTGTGGTTTGACCCCCACCCACTGTGTAATAGAGGCACACCGAATCCCCACTTATCTGAGTGGAAGAGACAAAAATAAAGTGTCATTTCACTCTAAGATGATGAGTAGTGCATTTTTCAGGTAAGGGGGTATTTTAGGTGATAGCTGAGCTGAGGGATAAAGTGAGAGATCACTCAAAATCAAACACAAGTTTGAGGTATAAGCTTATGTTTAGCTGGAATATCTCCAGAGCTTTGCCGTGGACAGCTATTGTACATCCTGTGGCTGGTATTAGCGTGTGGGTGCATGTGTGGGAGATAACATGCCAGCTCTCATTTTTCTTTCTGGTGGATTTATATTTGTCCTTGTGCAATTAAAAAATAACATTTGCTACACTACATTTAGGCGCTTTCTTTCTGTTGACAAAAATGTACGTCTTTCTGTATTTTCACTATGTGGCGCTATGACACATCTTCTAAAATAGTACTGAGCACTATATCGCCGGCACACGGCGACTGTCCCGTCCCGTTATAATAAGAGTCCTTCTGCTCGCGAGGCACGTGTTGTTCATCTAATTAACAAATCGCTCCAGTGGCCTTGCTCAGCTCCACTACACTCGGTCATGCTCTGCTTCATGCTACAGTAACTTTAAAGTAGCACTAGGTAACTTTTCAACCTTCATAATATATTTTTTAAGACTCTTGTGATGATAAATCGACTTACAATAGGTTGAATGACACGTCTGCTATAGCCTGATGGGGTCTGTATCGTTTTTAATCGTACTTTTAAACTTCGGGTTTCGGGTAGTAACCTGAGAACAAAAAGAACTACAAAATTCGACTGCTTTACGGCATATACGTCACTTCCACCAACACCCACACTTCCTTAAATTCGGACGTGCGAGCCCAACTTTGTACGTCGGATAATATAGTCATGTCCGAAGCAGCACAGACAAATAAGAAAAGGTTTTGTTGAAGGAAAGCAATAAGAGGAAACGAAAAAGTGATGGGATTAAAGGCAGGATGAGGATCAACATTGGACCAGCGTTTGCTCGTTGGCGTGAGCTGAAGGAGGCGTGCCCGACCGATGCTGTCATGCTTGTTATGGTGATTACCTACCACTCAAACATTGAATTGAAGTATCATATAGATTCTGTAAAACGGTAACCAATAGACTACTATAATGACGCTGGCTTGTAAACGTGTTGATCGTGATTATTTGGGGTTTGAAAAAAATAAAACCCATAGAATTATATTCATATGACATCTGAAACATATGCCCCTGACTGTACCTGGGATGGAGACATTTCACACGTGCCGCCAGAAGAACACCTGCATGTGAACTCCTCCTGCAGTGTTCAGGGTAACCGCTTTTATGAAGTTATTTGGCCCGCAACGCACCACTGTATATATATTTTTACAACCCGCCCCGCACCCACGACCATTTAATAGACCAGTGGCGATTTCTTTAAGACTGCAAGGGAAGCTCGGCTCAAAATTAATGGTCAAACATGTACTAACATACAACTAAATTGTATTAACATTTTATTGACTAAAAATGCGTTCGAAAACGTTCATCTCAAAGACTAGTTTGTCGGCTGACTCGATTTCCTTCTCATACATTCCCGCAGCGTCACAGTGCATTTCCCTATTGAAGCCCAGCGTCCATTGACTTCAATGGGGCTGCTTTAAACGTTTTTTTTCAGCGCTTCGAAACTAGACGGTCATTGGATAATTATGTCCCGTCCACGGACGCTCAGCGTCTCTGGGGGTGAATGGGGAGTGGGCTGGCCCGGACGCTGAGCTTCTGCGTGATGATTGGAGGGTCTGTCAAAAGACTGCATCTCCTTTTGACTGACAGCGATTCTGTACTATAAGGAATCACTGAAGCTATTTGCGCTCAGTCCCATCGCGGATTTCTCAAGTTCAGTCGAAATAAAAACTGCTGCAACCTATTTCTTTGATATTTGCTTGGCGAAATTGCTTGATTTTCATCATGCATTTCACACAATTATACACCACATTCCTTGTTTCAGTTTTACAGAGTTTAATATTTTATATAAATATATATTTACATTTAGGCCGAAAATGAGCTTCCCCTCTCTGACAGACCAGTAGCCGCCACTGAAATAGACATACGGGGTCCGCAGGTTATGAGACGACCCGCGCATCACTAGTTCAGGGCTATCAGGGTTGTCATGTCAACAAATGCACGCGCGATGGCATCCCCTGTTGTAGAAGGACAGAGCTTACGACAGTAGTTGAGGACATTATTTTTTCCAAACTGTAGGGGGACCCCGAGAGCAAAAGTTGCCAAGTGCTGCTTTAATAACCGCATCTATCAACATGATTTCTGCCCGAGTCCTATTTTCCACCGAGGTGAAGACCACATGTCCCAAGATGCTGCGCTCAAACTTCGAGTCATCAAGTTTGAATTTGTTTTGAATAGGCACCTTCTAGCAGACGGAAATGTTTTACCGGACCTTGAAAGCTTTGGGGTTGTTGATGGACTCGATCTACTCCATCTTTGTTTTGGTCATCGTTCTGATCTGGATGTAGCCTTTAATAAAAACACAATTTTCTCAGCTTTTTGCTCAAAGTGTTGCTTTTTTATGAAACATACCAACATTTAAGTGTCAAATGTATTCAGCTTAAAACTATTTTAAAAGCAGAGGGTCGGTTCTCTCTTTTTGATATATATTGCATGTTCAGATGTTTAGAAAAAATATTTTGGGGGCCATGAACATTTTCTGAAAATAATACAAAAAGCCTAGCGGTGGCTGGCAAAAAAAAACAAAAAAAAACCTGACCATGGGCTTTTTTGTGTGGGATTAGATGTCAAAAACTACAAAAATATAAAATTAAATAATTAAAAAATGTAACTACGTTACCTATTTATAATGCATTTAGTGTCAGTAAGATATTTTTAGGTGAAGTATTTCTGCAATACTAGTGACACCTAGCAGAATTACAAAAATATAGCATATTTTCAAACAACCTTGCAAGTGCCCAATTTACATGCCCGACGCCACCAAACACATTTTTTAACATGCACCACAACTATTTGAGGCCAAGTTAAGATTAAACATGGTACATTTATCTTTCTGAATGGGTGTATGATGTATGCAGTATGTATTGAAGTGTCCATTGTAGCATTTGTGATCTGTTTAATCTTTGAAGTTCTACTCTAAATGCAGCACATTTTGGCTCACACTTGTAATCTGTAGTACATCTGTTGATCTCTGGCTCCAACAGTAGCCATACCCCAAAGTCATGCTATTGGTTGAGCTGGAAAAAGATCTGAGCAGACCACCATTAATGTTTTGATGGTGCCAGGGAGTGATATTTTTTTCCCCAGGATGGTAGGGGAGGGTACCGCCTTTTTCGTCTATGATTGGCTATAAGGGCTCTCCTCCGATTGGTTATACATCTCACGTTCATGGCAGGCTGTAAGCTGTAAGTTTCTTTTTGTGACACATGGGGACATTCCTAGGGCGTATTGATTTTTATACTGTAAAAAACTTATTTTCTGTCCCCTTACACTGCCCCTGCCCCTAAACCTACCCATCATAGAAAACATTCTGCATTTTTACTTTCTAAAAATAATTAATCCTGTATGATTTATAAGCATTTTAAAGTGGGGACATGGCCAATGTCTTCATATTTCACCCTCTCCTTGTAATACCTGTCATACCTATGTCATTATACACATTTGAGTCCTCATATGTCACAAAGTATGCCGGAGGAAGATAAGAAGAAAAAATATTTTTTTATGTGTATTGTTATTAGATCATTTCTATCTATCTGCCTATCTATCTATCTATCTATCTGCCTATCTATCTGCCTATCTATCTGCCTATCTATCTGCCTATCTATCTATCTATCTATCTATCTATCTATCTATCTATCTATCTATCTATCTATCTATCTATCTGCCTATCTGCCTGTCTGTCTATCTATCTATCTATCTATCTATCTATCTATCTATCTATCTATCTATCTATCTATCTATCTATCTATCTATCTATCTATCTATCTATCTATCTATCTATCTATCTATCTATCTATCTATCTATCTATCTATCTATCTATCTATCTATCTATCTATCTATCTATCTATCTATCTGCCTATCTATCTATCTATCTATCTATCTATCTATCTATCTATCTATCTATCTATCTATCTATCTATCTATCTATCTATCTATCTATCTATCTATCTATCTATCTACCTACCTACCTACCTACCTACCTACCTACCTACCTACCTACCTACCTACCTACCTACCTACCTACCTACCTACCTATCTATCTATCTATCTATCTATCTATCTATCTATCTATCTATCTATCTATCTATCTATCTATCTATCTATCTATCTATCTATCTATCTATCTATCTGCCTATCTATCTATCTATCTATCTATCTATCTATCTATCTATCTATCTATCTATCTATCTATCTATCTATCTATCTATCTATCTATCTATCTATCTATCTATCTATCTATCTATCTATCTATACAAAGCTGCTGTTTTTCTTTACCTGATCACCTGCTCTGATCTCCCTCTGTTGACTTTCTACCCTGCTGGTATATTTACCTCGAATCTGTTATAAAAACATGTTAAGAGATTATACACCTCATAACATTCTGAAATTTGTGTATAATCATTCATTAAATTCTAACATAGTAGAAATTATAAAAAGAAAGAAATTAAGTATTGAAACCGCCAGTAGGCGGCAGCGATTCATTGTTTAAGTGAACGAGCCACTTAAATCATTCATTCATCCAATTCGTTCAAAAGTCTGATTAATTTAGGAAGAAAACAAAAACCGATGTGAATACTTTTGTCATTGATAATTACAGACACTATTGAAAAATGAACTAGCAAAACATGGCTGCTTTGGTAACCTGTTATACTGATATTTATAGGGCATATAAATACATTGCAATGAATTAACTAGCTAAATATATGCGGTGTGTACTTAGCTATTACACAATATTCTCATACCTCATTCTCAGTACATGCTTTATTTATTTTTTGCATCCCTCTCTGAATAGCAGTTAAATATAGTCCGCTGTGCAGCACTTCTCTTAATTTTTGGCGCTAACGCTTGCTCTCCCTTTCAAAACACCACTCGCGTTGTTTTGTGAAAGTGCGACTCATTGGTTGGGCGTTACGAGTCCATGACGAGACCGAAACCATTAAAATATGGTCTCGAGACTGAGTTAGAGTCTCGTGTACAAATCACTGAAATATTATATATATATCACTAAAATATTTTTGCTCAGCTACTGGCTAAATGCTAAACCACAAACACAGAGTGACAGGCAGACACACACTCCCATTAATAATGACTGAGATCAGATTTATCCCTAGACATTTACTGTGACTCATGTGTTTTAAATCAGAAGGATAAATTACGTTAGCTCTCTCTGCACTAATGTCGTGAAGAAAACAGAACTGTATGGAGAGGAGGAGGGCAGAAGAGAGAGAATAAAAGATCTAAGGAGAGGAAAAAAACTGAATGTGATGGAGAGGAACACTGCGACAACGAACCAGAGAGATATTAGAGGATGATGTTGCCTCAAGACATATAGAAAGTTCTTTTTCAAAGTGTCAGTTATTTTTTGCAGATGGGGAGACTGCTGAAACCTTCTATACATGTTTCTAAGAAATGATTCAAGGTTTAGCTGGTTAGTGTAACCCATCCATACCTACTTGACCCATTCCAAACAGAATTCGAACTGGGGTTGCCGGCATGCTAATAAGGACTCTAAAGACCGCAGTCTCTAGCATCGGCCTCTACCGCCTCTTGAGGATGGACGAGTGAAGTTTACACACAGCTCTTACTGGCCTACATTACACTTGCATCTGTAGGAACTATACCTGCATACAAAAACAATATTTCTTCATTGACAACCATTTTAAAGCAGCCATGCATTCTGACGCAACAGATAAATGTTGTATGTATTCTTGACCTTAAAGCTGACAGTATCATATTTCAAATGCAAATTAAATTGATGATAAAAACTTTGCTGAAAATCCTGTAAACAATCTTCTACATGCCTTCTGTCGTCTGATTGATAGCTTACACTGTTTTAGTTAAACTCCTTTCAGTATAATTCTAAACATGCCCACCTCTAGGTTTTGGTAAAGGTGTCTTTTTATATATTTTTACATAAATATATATATATATTTAAAAAGCATGTTAAAATGTGAGTAATAAATATGATACATTAGGCTTTTAAAGAACATTTAAGGAACATCCTTATTAAGGAACATGTTTCGCCCTACTATAAAAACTGCGGAGCTGATATGTAACCGATATGTATATGTATTTTAAGTATGCCGTTTGCTATTCTGATATAAAAATCTCATTGATTTACATTGCAAGCTATCAGAATATCATCTGTTTTGATCATATAAATGTCAGCATCAAACTGCATATTTTTGCTTGGTTTTGGTCGCTGAATAAAATATATTTTTTTCCTCTTCATAATCTCCTACAATATGACACAATATGAGCCATAACACCCTGTTGCATCAAATGTAATACTAAACAATACTTTTTTGGGTATAGATTTTATCTAAAGGTGGAATAAACTGTTCCATTAAGAATAGACTTAAAGGGTTACTTCAGCAAATTGCGTTGTATCAGTAGAAATCCGGTAGTATATAGGAACGATCGTGCTTTCCCACCTCATATCCCCCTGAGACGAGAGATTTATGCATTTTATTTCTGGAAAAATCCTCAGATGACGTTTCAACTTTTCAAATGGATTCCTATGAAAGTTAAGCTTATAAAGGCATGAACTGAAAATGCGGCAGACTGAGCACGCGCTTACCTCAGCTCATCTCAGCTCTTCGCTCTTGTGATGAATGTAATCTGACTCCTGCTGTGTTTGTGCTGTGACGCTCACTCGGCTCACTCACATTATATTGAACGGACAAGTTTAGTTTTAAATTTTAGTGTCTGTTCTCTAACTGAAGTAAATGTATATATTTTATTATTATGAAAATTAATAACGGTAGGGACATTGCAGCGCTGGGCAAGTGATCCAGTGGGTTTGGGTGTGGCCACATAGGGCAGCGAAGCAAGTGCATTCTGGGAGTTGATGTCTTTCATCCACATGAACCAAACATACATTTTCTGGCTTTTCTCAGTCTAGAAGGCACCAAATTCAAAAGTAATTTCACTTTTCGACTACATTGATGACCCATTTTAAATTACACATTCATCTTCCCAGCACTGAAGTACCCCTTTAACAATCCTGCCATAATTTCAAACCTGTACGTTCTTTCTTCTGAATTGTTAAATAACTTAAAACAATTTAACAATTTACACATAACAATTTGTTGTGTATTATTGTGTATTGTCTTTGTATCCATATCACACATACATTTTGACTGCAAGTAGTTGAATTTCTGCAGATTCAGCAGGTGCACAGCATCACTGCCGTATAGAGGTACTGGTGTGTACCTGCAAAAAATGTTCACGCCATCAGCACTGAATGCAAGAGAAGTCAAGGACCCCTTTCTTTTCTTTCCCGTAGCCACCTATATCCCATAATTCTCTTACGTGCTTTCTATACAAACAAAAACTTCCTAAACTTTACCCTTTACTGCTGCGAATAAATCACTAATGTGTTTCTGTGGCGACTGGAGTAGGAGGAGAAGCAGAGACGTCCACGCATCCATAAGGGAGGTCTGGGCTTATCACAGCAGCACAGGAACAGCTCTTTTATTCAAGCTTGCTGAATGTAAGACTCTCGTTCTGTGTTTAAAGCTCCATCCATTAACACCCAATGTTCCAGCGCATACTCATTTAATTATTTGCAGAATTTTCAATGGGAGCCGGCGAATTTTGGAATGACATGTATGTTTTTAAATCAGGCTAATAAGGCATGTGCTGATGGCGGCTGATTAAATATGGTTCCTGCAAAAAGCCAGTGAGACAATTGTTTCAAGTTTCAAACTGTAGATGAGCCATCACTGTCTTTCCTCAGTGAAGGATTACAATCTTGGGTTCGAAATGGAATGTTACACTGATTGTTTCAAAGCATCTCAATTTCACGCGTGTCACTTCTGTTTAGGTCCTTTCGTTTAGGAGTTGAGTCATGTCCAGATGTGATTATTTTGAACCGATTCAATAAGATTTGGAGTGTTCTTGAACTGTGACAAAAGCGAATGAGTGTTTGGGGTGTTCTCTGTGCATTTTGCTTTAACAGAGTCAAGGACAATGAGAGTAGAGGAATTCGGCTGTGAAGCACTTCAAAAAGCTGTCTGGTTTACATTGATGCATAACATTGAAAAAAAATAAGCAATGGATTCAAAGAGAGCTGGATAAAGGGACTCTGCTTTATATTCTGCATCTACTTCTTCCAACAACAGCCAACAATAAGAGATGGTGTACACATGCAAAGTAAATCTCAGATGACAAATGCATGCTGATATTTAATACGCTGACTGAGCGTTACTGTTTGCCAAATGTTTCTTTCAGCAACAGCATATTCCATTCGGCAAAGAGGGAAACTTGTAAAGTTGGACATAACAGCAGTTCTTTTTTATTTATTTAATTTTTTTTACAGCACAGAGGAAAACTGTTCCTTAGAGGAACCGACATGAGTCATCGCTTTAGAGCAGGAGATTTGCCTTTAAATAGGGATGAAATAACAGATGTGGATATAAAACTAGAGGCAATTCCAGGGCCAATGCCAAATTCAGAGATGTTACGACTCACACATACAGTATATAGTAACCTAGATAAAACATTTGTGCATTCATAAACTGAATGCACAATTAGAATAAAGTAAAAAGTAAAAAAATAAATCTAACTAATTGAATAATGAGTAATCATCAATTTAATGCATTAATTGTATTTGATTAAAATTAATATTAATTAATCGAACACAACTATATAATAAAAACAATAATGATAAAATAATAAATAAATAAATAAATAAATAAATAAATAAATAGCTCCTTGACCCCTTCATTCACACATGAAGTGATGAGTTAGGAGCCTGTAAGAGTTTGTTGAAGTTATGATTTAAAAAAAATTATCATCTAGGATTACATCATTTAGCACATGACATTACATTGATTTCTGAAGGAACATGCGCCACCGAAGACTGAAGTAATGATGCTGAAAATTTTGCTTTGCCGTACAGTCTAACCAAAAATTATTCAGACACCAGATATCATTTTTTCACTACTGGGTGTAGGACACAATATTTCATTTATGTTACTGAGGATAGCAAAATAAAAGTAAACTTTGACATATTATACTCAACGATTCTTCATACAGTGGACTACCAGTAAAATTGATAAACATTTGGGAGTTTTTGACCTGACCATGTTTTGCTGAAGTGTTTTTTCTATGCTAATGTGACTTTTTACACCACAGACCAAACAAAATTAAGCACCGCTTGGTAACTGGTGTTATCTAAGTATGTACTTAAATTTATCAGCTGACAGCTGATTGGTTGATTGTAATCCATTACAAAGCTTTCAAAGTTATCTGACATTATCAAGATTCATTTGTTCTGACACAGTTTAACTCTGAGTCCTTGTCATATTGTATTACCATTTTCTAAATTAAAGTGAATAAACTGTGATAATGTGAGTAAATGTTGAAGCTGTCTGAATACATTATGTTTGACTGTATATTAAAATAGAAAACTGTTATTTTAAATTGTTACAAATAAATTGCATTGTTTTACTGTATTTTTGATCGAATAAATGCTGCCTCTGTGAGCAAAAAAATCTTCAAACTTTTGAGAATAGTGTATATTTTTGTAGCTCAAGCAAGAAATTGCTGCTTCTAGAGTATTCCACAGCTTGGAAGTGGGATTTAAAGTAAAACAGTCTTCTATGACTGGACAGATGGAACCACTTGCAATAAAACGAGAGCATAAAATGATTTCAATAGATTCAAGTGGAGCAAAGTGCAGCGTTATCAGGCGACCTACAAACATACTGATGGCAATTCTGAAGCAGCTGCATCCTTTGGGGTAAAGCACAGGTTTTTGCGTGTATGCAACAGTGGCTTACAAAAAGTGTTATTTATGCTGTGCTAAAGTACTATTAAAATTCTGCAACTGGGGTGTTTTGCAAAAGTGTTTATCAAGCCCAAAATATCATACAATCTAAAGAACACCGTTTCTGCGATAACAGCATCTTGTTTTCTCTTCAGCAGGGACAGGAAGTGCTTGTCAGGACAGAGGGGAAGATGGATGATACAACATACAGTAAACAACCTGCAACCCGGTCTTCAGCCAGGAAGGTAGAAGTTGGAAAATTGTTCACCCTACAACCTGACCCAAAACTGCCGTGCAGTGGCTGAAGGTCCACATAAGGGGAAAATGGCCAAGACAGTGCTAGAAACAAAGTGTACAGCTTTTTTAAATCAGGTTTTCTTCAAATTATTCTTAATTTACTTGACCAGATGTCTTCAACCTTGCTCCTTGGAAGAGTTTAGCTCCAACCCCAATCAATGCTGAAGCTAATCAAGATCTTCAGGATCACTTGTTGAAAAACTATGACAACATTTGCATTAAGGAGATATAAGCATTCAAAATTTACAGTCTCCCACTTCCATTAAAACAAATCTCAGATTTTGGTGACATCATCGCAGACTTCACTTTCTCGTCAAATGTTCTGTCCAATCAAAATGCGCTCTAGAATCTAAAGCCCGCCCCCTACACTGCTGAAATCGGTCAGTTGTTAACACACATTAGTAATTTCTACATGGTGAAAGGCACATAGCACACTATATATGTGATAGGAAACGGTTCAGTGTAAATATGTTTTCATTTGAGGCGAATAAAGTCTGTTTTCACGTTAGTTTCACACACCGCAGCAGCGCACACGCCCCAATGGCTCTGGTCTAAATTTAGACTACAGACACGAGAGCGCAGCGTGGATCCTATGCGCGGGTCCGCGCAGACAACAAACATATCGTCCCATTTGAATTCTGCACAGAATGCTGCATTTCAAAGCGATATGGAGGGGATTATGATGGTAAACAGTGTTAGAGGAAACTGGCTTTACCAAACAGAGAAGGTCCGCTCTTGAGCTCTAGTCAAACTGTATATTAAAGGTCCCGTTCTTCGCGATTCCATCTTTCAAACTTTAGTTAGTGTGAAATGTTGCTATTAGAGCATAAATAATACCTGTAAAATTATAAAGCTCAAAGTTCAATGCCAAGCGAGATATTTTATTTAACAGAAGTTCCCTTTCAAAGCCTACAGCGAACGGCCGGTTTGGACTACAGCAGGAAGTGCAGGGATGTAATGACGTCACTAGAACCGTTTGTTGACTAACCTTTCGCCCACAAGAACACGCAAAATAGGGGGCGTGGTTTTGTTGCTCTCCCAGGCGTTGCATCTCCCCGTTATGGTAAGAGGCGGGACCTTTCCAAGCAAAGTGCGCTAAGCTGCTGTCCAATCACAACACGGGAAGCGCTGGCCCAATCAGAACTCGTTACGTATTTCTGAAGGAGGGACTTCATAGAACAAGGAAATCATCAGGCCGTTTTTAGGACAGAGGAAACAGCGCTGTACAGATGTACGGTGTAAGTCAATTGTGTGAAAATACTGTTTTTTTACACGCGAAACATGAACTCATGTTATATTGCACACTGTAAACATAATCAAAGCTTCGAAAACACGCAAAGAACGGGACCTTTAACGAAACGCTATTGGCTGTTTCAAAAAAGGGAGCTGCTAACAGCTGGAGCCGTTTCAGGGGAAATCACATCAACATATTGAATAATGCGCGCGTTTCAAGGCACTTCAGTGGGCCTTTAAGCAGGTTGGAGGACAGTGGGTCCCAAGGAGCAGGGTTGAAGACCTCAGTACTTGACAAGTCTTAGCCAAAGCTAGCCTGGAAATCTAGATGTACCCAAAATCTAATTTGCAGCCGGGGCGTCTAGAAACTCTCTGTTGGCTTGCAAGCTGGAAAAAACAAACTGGTCAGGCCAATCACATTGGTGATTCGGTGGGCAGGCTTAACATAATGACGGTAGAGTTGTGATGCTTATGCGTGCTTATTGAAAATAAAGAACAGCTGTATTTCAAATCCGCTTTGGCCACGACTCTGGAAGACTTGGAGTTAAGCTCTTCTTGTAGGAAAGAACAAACAAACAAAAGGAAATCCCGCACACTATCAATACTTGCAAAAAAATCGAAAACTTTTTATTAGCAATGTTTCGGTCTCATGACCTTCATCAGGCATATATATAATACTCAAACTCAATGACATTTAAAAAGGTACCATGACCAATCATTGCAGAGAACCATTAAAGGCGTCATGAACTGGCTTTTTTTTATACTGTTGTCTGAGCTCAACTAATGATGTTCGTGTGTTTTTTACATTCAAAATCATCATAACTAATAAGTAATAGGCTATTTTCTACACTGGTTTTGAGGCTCTCGTCCAAACGCTGGGTTTTGATGGGTGTGCTGCCCTGCAGACTTAGAAGTAAATGCCTACATGCAGCTGTGATTGGATAAGATTTGCATTTTTAATGAGCTTCAGTTCCCCTGTAGTTCCGTTCACATGAGGGAGGGGTTGTTTTGAAAGTGATTCTCTCGACCACAGGGCTCTTAAACATCTTTATCAAACAAACACAAAGATTTATTTCTCATCCACCCGCAATTGATTGGACTATTATTTTTGTATTACATAGCCCGCACGATCGGTCAATATAAGCGCGAACCGCATACACGTGCCCTTCAAATGTCAAGTCAAGAGAGAGAGAAACTGCAGAACATGAAAGGAATATTATGAGATTCATCGGCCTGCCGACGGGCTTTCGTTTTGGTAGCCCGTCTGGAAAAAACAAAACAATGTCTATAAAAATGCAATACTATTACATATAAAAAAAAAACACATTTTACTCACATAAGTGTGCTGCACCATTCCTGTCGGATCCAAAGAAACAGCATTGTGTTTTAATCTCAATATGTCTGCAAATCCAGTGTGACCTGAGACTTGTTTACAAACGATTCAGCAGTGAACTGAAGTGAACACCATTGTCTTCCACGTCAGCTGGAACTTCATTAAAGGAACACTCCTCCTTTTTTGAAAATAGGCTCATTTTCCAAGTACCTTAGAGTTAAACAGTTGAGTTTTACCGTTTTTTAATCCATTTAGCCGATCTCTGTATCTGGTGGTAGCACTTTTAGCATAGCTTAGCATACATCATTGAATCAGATTAGACCATTAGCATCACGCTCAAAAATGACCAAAGACTTTATTTTTCCAAAGATAATATTTTTCAGATTTAAAACTTTACTATTCTGTAGTTACATCGTGTACTAAGACCAAATGAAAAAGAAAAGTTTAGATTTTTAGACAGATATAGGAACTATTCTCTCATTATAGGAACTATAGGAACTATTCTCCCTGTGTAATATTTAGGGACTTTTGCTGCCGTACCATGGGTGCAGCAACGCAGTGATATTATGCAGAAAATAGTTCCTAGTTATATCGGTCTAAAAAACGCAACTTTTCATTTTCCATTGGTCTTAGGTGTAGTTACACGATGTAACTACAGAAGAGTTCAGTTTTAAATAGGAAAATATTGAAAGTCTTTGGTCATTTTTTGGAGCGCAATGCTAACAGTCTAATCCGATTCAATGATGTATGCTAAGCTGTGCTAAAAGTGCTACCACTAGATACAGAGATCGGCTGAATGGATTCAAAAACTGCAAAACTCAACTGTTTAACTCTAACGGAATTGGAAAATGAGCCTATTTTCAAAAAAAGTGGAGAGTTCCCTTAAAAATAAAGTTCAACCACACATTCCTAATATTAGGATCCGAAGGAAGCTTATGCAGCGACTGTGTTTTTTTTTTTCCACAACCAGAAATAGCGCAATATCTTGCTATCTTCTTCACAGCTCCATAAGTCGGTGGGTGGGGCTACTGAATTAGACGTGCTGTAGAGGCTTGTTTCACCGCGTGATGACGTAAAGATGCAAACACGGCCGTTTTCTGGGCCTGGTGTCTATAAAAGCTTTTCTTTATATAACAAGTACGTTTTTTAGCTCTTAAACTTACAGGATAATCTTATATTACCATAACCTTTTATATATCAAAGGCTCAAGGGAAAGTTGATTTCTCAATTCATCACCCCTTTAATTAGTAAATCACACTAAATGACTGAATATCTCATTAGCAAAATCATTAGTACAACAACATCATACATGCACAAGCGCGCGCGCACGCACGCACGCACGCACGCACGCACGCACGCACGCACGCACGCACGCACACACACACACACACACACACACACACACACACACAATATAGATACACATATATAGATACAGAAATACATATATTTAAATATCCATTCACATACAAATGGTTACATAAACACATGAAACTGAATATTATAACCAAATTAAATAATGCTTTATCGTTCATACCCATAGGTGATATAGTCTGCAGAGTAAAAATCCAAAACTACGCACGTCTTGGATGACAGAAAAAATATGTTTTCATTGTATTGTACACGGAGCACAATTACCACACTGATAATTTCCCCTTCTGTATAGGGCTGAGTAATCTCTGAGATGGGATCAGAGTCTCACTCTTAAAGTGCAGGACTGTGCAGGATTTCCTTTTGTTTGTTTGTTGAGATTTTTGAACCTGGTTATCCTTCGTCCACACATCTATCTATTATCTACAGGCTTGCGATGGTAATTGTGCACTACTTTGAGAAAAGAACAAAGTATGGCACTAAAGTCATTTTAAAAAAAGGAAAATGTGTTCAGTTTTGCCGACTGGATACGGCAAAGGTTGAATCCAACTAGCTCCACTTCACCTTCTTTGCTCTGGTTGCGCCATCCTATTGCATGCAGTGGAAATTTGAAAGACAACCGTTTATCCCACACCTCGGATTGAGCCCTGCCAATGGTGTGTTCCCAGACCAAACATCTTGATGTCTGAAGCCAAAACATCTTATTGGAGAAGGGGCTTATAAACTGCACTGTAAATAAATGAACTTTTAAAGATTATTGGAGTACATTCTACAAAAATGTGTACACATTTTTATTTCAGTCTTTCTACTTTAAAATGTCTTGTTTATTGAGTATGTTACTTACTGTTTCATTGTGAAATTTACTAGCCATATCCGAGTGACTGAGAGAAAATTAAATTAAAGTAAATCCTATTTTTTTCCCAATGGTGCACCTTCAGAGGTTTTTTTTTATCTCACCTTTATAACCAACATATATGTGGCGTAAAGTGGCTTACTGGTTGAGAAAGTAAATATTAGTAAGTGCCTCTCCCACTGAAAGCACTTAAGATATATTTGTTTTCCAAAGGATTTTCATTATTCCTCTGGGTTTTCACTTTAAGAAACAAAGGTAAGAAGCAAATGGTCCCTGAAGCACTCAGTGCTGTTTAGGAGAGGTGATAAAAGCAAACATGTGACAGACAGCTCATTTATCAGCAGCACAGATGCTGTTTACCGTATACAGACCCCAGGAGTGTGACGGCTCTGAAATGTGTTAACAGGAGCCAAATGAGGTGGTCAAAATGTGAACAGCCCAACAAAAGTTACAGGAAAGTCAGATACATAGATCCTCTGTTCAAGAAGGGTTCAGAAAAGTTAAGCTATAGTCTCCAAACAATATCGTTTCAAATTTTTAACACTCCTTGCTGGATTCACTGATAAAAACTTACCCTTATATTATGTTCTGGGTCTGTTTGAGTTAATTAATACTGGTTATCTTAGCATGTTTTTCTTCAAATTGTGTGACTATTTCTCAATTAAGGTCATAAAAATACCTGAAAAGTTTGGACACAATGAGGTGTTTTGTGGATATGTGTACAGTATTTCTGTTACTATTGTAATGGTAGGTATACAAATATTTTAGCTGAGCACAAAAATGAAAAAGAGAAAGCACGAAAAAATGTCATTTAAAAATGTATATGCAAATAAGCTGCTGTCTGCCCCCTTCCCAGAAGAGGGCTGTGCCTTTATAGTTTGTGCTTTGGATACTAAGACAACACCAAAACTGTATTGTGCATTAAAAAAAAGTTGCTTTTATAAATTATTCAGACGGTGAGCATTTTTGGGTTAAAAATAAATATAACCACAGTCTCTGTGGCTACATAAATTTAGCCATATTAGCCGTACAATGTGCTAATAAGCAGAAGACAAATTTTGCAAAAATGCACAAAATATAAAAAGAACAATAACTAGTGGGGAGGACAATAACTCTATGTGCTTCAAAAAACTCCCTTTTGAAGCACATAGAGAAGTTACGGTGGTCAACACAGGCAGCTGCATAAACCAAATCATCCCTATCGACTGGAAACCTCTAGATTTGATTGGTGTACTACCATTGGTATTGCTCATCATATCCATCTGTCTGCAAAGCCTTGATGGTTCTATGATTGCAAGTCCTCTTTATCCATACCTGTGATCTGGCCGCAGAGATCAAAGCGATACCACAGCAACATGACTCTTCATCGCGTCAGGACTCTTATTACCTTAACCAGAGTTGCCACCTATTCGTTGCTTGTTCCCTTTCTTGACTGAAACCTGGCAAACACCTGACGATTTCATTGAACTGAACCTTTTAACCCCTCCTGGATACAGTTACCTGACAAAACCTAGACTTAGTGACAGAGGTGTTGGTCTGGCTGTGATCTTTAAAGGTCCCATGGCGTGGATTTTTTTAAAATAATTTTATAATGTTTCCTTATATTTCCTTACTTTATAATGTGCACTTATATTGTCAGTATAGTTTTTACATAAAAATAAATGAATCATAATTTAGAAATGAAAGGCCTTTTCTTTATTGATATTAGCACTCTGGCTTGAATACCTTGTTTCAAGGGGCATGTCTGCTGTGAGACTTCGGTGAAAACACCCACTGCTGTGATTGGCTGACATCTTTGCATTTGAAATGAGTATTAGATTATGTGGTGGAGTGGGCGTAGTTTAGTGAGGCACAAGCACAACCCATTCTCACTCCCAAGGTTTCAAAATCCTAAAGCATGGTCAAGTGCCTTCCTAGGTACCCCGCCATTTTTCAATGTGCTGGGTGCTCCATTCATTTCAATGAGAAACCTTTGGCATCATACACAGACGCACTGGGTATGGGAACGTTATCATCATGATGAAATTTTATTGGTTTATGATTTTGCCATTATGATTCTCAATTTAATCAGCAAGCATAATTTTATTTACATTTATTTTATTTACAATATTTAGACATGTTTTACCTTTTTAAAAAATCATCTCTGCTTTTACAAATGCAAAAAATGAAATGCGTCTGTGTATGACGGCAAAGGTTTCTCATTTATTTTGCGATCAACTTTTTATTGTTTCACATATAATAAAATAAAATCCAATCAAACAAACCAACAGGGAAGGGGAAGCAACAGATGAGTCATCAATAAATTAATCTATAATAATAATAATAATAGAAAAATAAATAAATATAAATAAAAAGATTATATATATATATATATATATATATATATATATATATATATATATATATATATATATATATAAATAAATAATGAATAATATAATAATAATAATATAATAAATAAAAAAATGACGTCATAACAGGAGAATTCAAGATCAGCTCGTCTGGGCTCATTTTCTCAAAGGCAGAGAACACGGTTTACACCGATCAAAATTTCTAGCCACTCGAGACAATTCAGGCCAGGTGAACCCATATTAACGTTGAAAAACCTCATAAAATGAAAATTTCATGCCATGGGACCTTTAAGAACAATTATAAAGTAACTAAAAATTACGTTCTTGACGTTTCTAGTTATGAATGTCTATCACTTAAACTTGCTGGTCTACCACTTCTGATTAGGTTGGTTTATAGAGCCACTCTTGCCAATTCCCAGCATTATAGAATCATGATGCTAGGTCACTTGAATACTTTGTCTGATTTGGATTATTTTGAAGCATCTCAGCATATTGATTTTCCCACTCGTTCCCACTCTCATACTCTCGATTTGCTTTGTACTGTTGGTATTGACAATGTGCGTGCTCAGGGTCAAGATTTTGGCATCTCTGATCATGAGCTAATTGTCTTCGACTTCTCACTCTTGTAAAACCAAACACTAAAACTATAATGTTTTACTGTAACCAGAGATTTATAACTGACAATTTCTGTACTAATATTACTGCCTCTGTTCTTCCTTCTTCACTCCGCCTCCTGAGTCCTAATGAAATGGTTTCAACCTAGAATTGATATATTTGTAATGTTTTGGATGAATCTTGCTCCATTAATAACTAGAACTGTCCTATCTACTCACTCCTCTCTTTGGTTCACTCCTGAAATGTAGTTGTCTTGAAAGATTTTACAAAAAAAAAAAAAAAAACTCCACTTCTTGTGCATGCCATGGTTTTCTCGGATTCAGTAGTGGAATATAATGAAGCACTTAACATTAGACATTACTTTTTAACATTAACTATGACTTTTTCTGAAATAAACAAACTGGTTAAACCCTTATCTGTAGCTATTACTGGCTCTTTTGATCTCTGTGAAGGTTTTCAGTAATTTATTCTACAATAAAATTAACATTTATCAAACTTATTTTCTCCAAGTGATGGGTCATCAACTCGACAATTTTTTACTCACAAATACATCTGTGGTTGAACAACTGATTATCAAATCTAATTCTACCTGCACTCGTGATCTGCAATAGGCATCTATCAGATAGACAGCAATTTGTTAGGATAGGTATGGGACGATCCCGTACAGTTCCTATCTGTCAAGGTGTACCTCAAGGTTCTGTATTTGGTCCTCTTTTATTTCTCATTTATGTGTTGCCGCTAGGACAGATATTCAGATGGCATGGTCTTAACTTTCATAGTATGCTGATGACATTCAAATTTATTTCACAGTTAAACATAACTCAGCTTGTCTACCTTCTTCTGTTAACTCTTGTCTTCAGGAAATTAAAACCTGGATGATTAAAAACTTCTTACAACCAAATACTAATAATACTGAAATCATGGCCCTAAATCATGGAGTTTACCCCAACATTAGATTTTCATTGATGATGGTGTCCAGATTGAGCCTTCAAAAACTGTTTGAAATCTGTGAGTATTGATCGACTCCACGTTATGTTTTGACTTGGTCAGATTGTTAAATCATGCTTTTTCCACTTGTGCAATATTGTTTGTATCCACCACTCCCTTAACTTCTGACATGCTGATACTGTTATCTATGCTTTTATAACCTCCAGATTGGACTACTGTCCAATCAGATGCCTATATAGCGGCTTACCTACCAAAGCTATACATCGCCTGATGGTGCAAAAAACTCTTGCTCGAGCACGAGCACTTACATTTAATAAAAAATCTACTCATATCACATTTCATTCTTTACAAACTTCATCGTCGTATCCAGTAATTTTAGTTTATAAAGCCGCACCCCAATGTCTTGCTGAGTTAGTGCAACCACATGTTCCTGCCCATACCATCAGATCTAGCAATGATAATTTGCTTGTCATACTCAAGTATAAACTCTCTACTGTGGGTCGTAGGGCTTTTAGTGTTAGACCCTAAGAATAAGCCACCTCTACTCTCCAGACCTTTAAATCCCAACTTTAAACTAATATTTCATCTATGCTCAGTAAATAATTATCTTTCTCTCTATTTCTCTGCCTTCAAGTAATCACGTCTCATGTTTATGTTTTATTATTACTTTATTGTATTTAATATTCTCTTTGATTCTACAACTTATATTAATTATCTATAGGATTTCTGTTGTCTCCATCTGCTTACTTATTTGTAATAGTAAGCAGGCTGACTGTTGCTTTGTTTGTCTATTGATTGTACTTTTGTACTACTCTGTGAAGTGACCTTGGGTTCTTGAAAGGCTCTATAAAAAATAAACCTTATTTTTATTTATTATTAAAGATGTAGTCATCTGAGACAGCAGAGAGTAGCTAGCACTCTGTAGAGCAGTTGCTACTGTAGAAACATGATGGCGCAAACTGGCGACTTCACTGTAAATGACTCTTTTTAAGGTATAAAAACATAACGGGTCATCATGTAAGGTCTTTATACACCACTGTAAACATAGTTATGTATATTATATAGCATTTCTGTCAATGGATCCTTATAAATATTACACACTGCACCTTTAAATGTTCTGCATATGAAGTCGGATCACAAACAGCAGGTTTTGATCCATTTTTGAGAATCAATTTTTGTACAAATCCTGTGTTGTACTGAACCTCGTTTGCAAAGCAGTCTGGTGTAAAATGATTTGCACAAACATATGAATTTACCTATTTTCTTGGACACAATCCCTTCATAAATAAAATGAATCCACTGTGTCCTCAGTGGCTTAGGTTCAGGGGTTTATGGAGACTCTTACATTCATTATTATTACAGCCAAAAAACAGAACAGTTATGTTTTACGGAGCTGAGACATTATATCACTAGCTGTTCTAGCAAGGATATAAACATGCCTGACTGTGCGGCTCACTCAGGGTAGGATATGGGCTAAGGGCGGAAGTGGCTAAGTAGGTGGTCTACAAATCGGAAGGTTGGTAATTCAATCCCCAGTTCCACCTGACCATGTCTATGAAGTGACGAGGTGTCTATGAGCAAGACAACTAACCCCAGATGCTCCTGATGAGCTGGATGGTGCCTTGCATGGCTGATACCACCATTGGTGTATGAATGGGTGAATGTGAAGCAATATGTAAAGCGCTTTGGATGGCCATAAATGTTTTATCAATAGGGCAGAGCTTGTCACCAGACGTGGGTGGGGCTTGTCCTAATGTGACGCCACATTAGGCAGAAAACTGCAACAGCTCTTTTTAAAAAAATGTATACACGTTTCTGATTTATAGGAATATATATAAATTAGAGGGTGGATTTGTACTATAATAGGGTGTTGTCTGCACACTCCGAAAACGCATTTATATTCAAAGAACATTTACAAGTGAATTTCGCATAAAAGGTCCATTTTAATATTAAAATGGTTACTGTTTTTATGTGATTTTCAAACATCGTGTGATTTTTGTGAATTGTATTAAATCAAATTAGACATGGAGCATAACAATCATACCCAGAATCATCTGCATTAGATTGTTTCTTCCATGGAACATAAAATAAGATATTTTGAAAATGCTTGATATTTTGAATGCTTTTACTGTTAAGTTAAAAGCCAATGGGATCCCCCCCCCCCAAAAAAAAACACAAAAAAACTTGGACATCATTAACATTTAACCCCCCCCCCCCCCCCCAATTACACAGAAGGAAGAAAGAATAACTTAAAATTAGAGTTTAAATCCCATATTTTCAATGTGTTCTGAATGTGTATGAGTGCGATAAGATTTTTGCGGCACATTACCATTGGTGCCATTCATGCATCTGCAACAATTACATCTTATGTACATCTTTGTTGTTATTACATCTTACAACAAGACATTTGAACCGCAGCTGTGATGAGCATTCACTTGACTCAGTGTTTCCATTTTCGTGTTTGCATCGGAGCATGAGCAGTCATGGAAGTAAAGCCAAACGCTCAGCATGGGGTACAGCAAAACACACACCAGTGCTTCATTCAACCCTCTTTCATAATTGCAGCCGTGCTGATGCCACAGTGGTGAGTGGGCACATATTAGACCACTCCTGTGCTGGCTGGATGATCACAAGCTCTCTCAGGCCTCTAATAAACAGCAGGCTCCATTGAGACCAAACTCAAAGGCCAGTCTTCGTCACACATGCTTTACATTTGACATTTACTGAGACTCACTTGCTCTTTCTTTAAAGTTGACTTCCCCACTTTCTGTCTCCCTCTCTTAACAGGCAAATGGAGTAGACAGCCCAGCTACAGTATATATCAACCGCATGAGCCACACTTGTAAACACAGCAGAGCAGTGGTGCATACAATGGCCAATATGGAGCATGGATTCATTGAACAGAGGCAAGAAGCATAACCCACCTTCCATGATGATGATACATAACTACATATTTATGATAATAATTTTAACAGACACAAATTTCCAGGCCTGGAAATCACCATATTTTTTCCAGGCTTTCATTAACAATTTGAAGTGAACTCTTATTAGAAAATGCAACACAATACAAAGTTAAAGGGATAGTTCACCCCCCCAAAAAACCCGGCTGAATTACCTACTGTTTTTAGACAACACCAAGGTCGTGTGGTAATTTAATTGCTGTCCGAATCCATATTTCGAGTTTTCAAGAAGTGATCGCTTCAAAATTAACTGTTTATATCCTTTTTGACCCCTGTGGAGCACCGTATCATTGCGCTTTGCTGCAATTCAGATGCATTTTCAAGATCACGTAAACATTTGAAATGAGCAGTTATTACGGCAGTAATTAACGTTATATAGGTTCAATTTGCAGCATTGTATTAACTTATTTCCGTTCATTTCCACATTTTTAAAATTTAATTTTTTAAACAGGAGATTTAAATAATTAATAATTTTGTATTATTAAATTAAATATGATTTTATTCTTATTATTCTAAGCATGTGACATTTTTACAGCAGACAATCATTCGACTGACCACATGAGCAGCCGTTCCCTCACTCCTCCACTGGGAATAAATCACGATCTGAGCGCACAGAGTTTTATCACTGAGTTGACATGCAAATGTATTTTTACGGACGTCCACATGAGAAACAATTACCGTCTGAATAGGAAGACAAATTAAGATATTTTTGATGAAATCCAAGAGATTTCTGACTCCTCCATAGACAGCAATTTAATTACTATTTTCAAGGTCAAGAAAGGTATGTGTCAGTCTCTTACACTGTTTACGCAGTAGAAGTGCAGCGCTTCCAGGTTCTACGTCAGAACGCCAGCTCTGTATTGGGCGACGTTGTGATGCAGGAGTTGGCCAATACAAAGCAGGCGTTCTGATAAAGAACACAAGAAACACAATGTACAATATTTTACTGGATTTATGTTCAATATGTTAAAATGATTTATGTTCATTTTGCCCTGCAAACCTGTGCAGTCCTTTCTGCTACACTTTTGCAGGTACCAATCGCAGATTGGCTTATCCACCTGGTGCGCAATTGGCGGGTTTAACCCGCCATGATGACAGACAGAGAAACGATGGGTCGTTACCTGTTGATCACACCTCTTGTGATCTGATTGGTTGAAGGACTATCCAATTGCATACAGTCATTCGAATGCTTGTTTATTGTGCAGTATGCTTGTGCAGTAGAAAATAAATAGCAGACTCCCCAGACCAATGTTCAATTTTAAATTGAGCTTGGTCTGGTGATACCCAGACAAACTCTTTTTCCAATAAAAACTTAATTTGTGGATCAGCTGGGGCTCATTGAGCCCAACAACCCAGCACAATTTAGAAAACTTGGCCTGTATGCAATGTTTCCCTAGACTCCAATAAATTAACTTTCATTTCTTGACACTAATACCTGCTCCAATGGAAACCAAGGATTCTAAATCGGGTTTTATTAAAAGCCCACCTCTGACTCAGACATGACCAATCACAGATTTTTTAGGGGGGTTCTGGATATCCCCCTGCAACAGATAAAGAAAAACTCAATATATAAACTCATTAAAAAAACGAACCAAACATGGCACTTGTGTTAAACTCCACATTTGAACCGATCAACAAAACATTGCATTTACAGGAACTGAACGTTATACTCACAAAGAGACAAATTCTGGATTTCCATGTAGAACAAATGCTCAGACCTTACAGATGTTCCAATCTCAGGTCATATCCTGGCGGTCAGAAGGCATTAGAATCAGTTGTACTGAATTACATGGTGCTGGTGCTCTGACATTTGACTGACAGATCAGTAAGCAGGCCTGTTATTGACTCTTGGTGCTCTTACTTCCTGTCAATCTCCATGATATTCCTGTATGGAGGCAGTTTTTTCTAGTTTGTTCACAATGTCAAGTAGGCTTTTATCTCAAAAAGAAAGTAAATTGAAGCTTCTGACTGTGGAATGTGTTGGAATCAACATTATGAGAATTCAAACCAACAACAGCTTAAGATATACGTACAACCAGGGTCCAAAATTAATAATAAGCACCAAATCTGGTTTTGAAGAGAAAATGCAATTGGCCAATGACTTTATTACAAGGAGGCCAATGATTTTCCATGATTTTATCCAACCCAAACAAACTGTACACGCAGAGAGTTTGTGTGGAGCAGCATTTACTGTGAATGGAGCCACCCACTCTCTAATACGGATGAAACTCGTGAACTGCACGCATGTAAATAATTAAGACGTAATGCTTTGCCTGAAACGTGATTCCAGCTATATTATGATTTTTAAATGGTTTTAATATACATCGTACAGCCTTCAAAAATGGTCTAATAATGCGGTTCAGGATTCTCATCCTTGGAATGCTGCAATTCTATTATTTTGCAGGTTAAGCGACATGGGCAATTTGCAATCAAATTTTTTTTTTTTTTTTGCATTTAACTAGCATTCAAGTATTCAAATTGAATCGAGGAACCATGAAAGTGACTTTCTTACATACACATAAAATATATATGGTCATACACGCACAGATATATATATATACACACACACACACACACACACACACACACACACACACACACACACACACACACACACACACACACACACACACGGCGTTTGTTTTTGTGACATATGGGGACATTCCATAGGCGTAATGGTTTTTATACGATACAAACCGTATTTTCTATCCCCTTACACTGCCCCTGCCCCTAAACCCACCCATCACAGGAAACAATCTGCATTTTTACTTTCTAAAAAAAAAAAAACGCATCCTGCATGATTTATAAGCATTTTGAAAAGTGAGGACATAGCCTGTCCTCATAAGTCACCCTCTCCTTGTAATACAAATTATACACATTTGTGTCCTCATATGTCACAAAAACATGCCCCCCCCCCACACACACTCTCTTGCACACACACGCACACAGAAAATCAATGTTATTCACTTCTCCTGTCAGTGTTTTTGACCCAGCAAACTACCATGTCTCTTCATTATAATTTAGCAGCCAAGGGATGAGGAGGAAAGAACAGATCATCAAAAGATATTAAAGAAAAATGCTAAAACAACTGGAGGCTACCTAGTGTCTGGTGTATAATGTCACCAACAAGACAGGCAGCGGCACAAAGCTCTGGTCTGTCAGCAGGTAGTGCTATACTGTAAATGCAGCAAAATCTAAAGACTTTCCCATCAAAGCAAGCTCTCCACGGTGAGCTCCAATCACTGCTTCTCCTCGCTCACCCTGAGGGCTGACCCAGCAGTCAAGTGAGCGAAGGGAACAATGTGTTTTGCAGGAGTGAATGGTGCCATGTGTTTTTGTGGAGTGGTTTTCAACAGCATCCAGTGATGCCCTTTTGACAGGATCCAGGGACATGTGAGGTTATTTTATCCATAGAAAAATGCCTACTCCTTTCTTTATTTTCAACCCAGTTGGTAAGGTAGTAAAGAAATTTCTCACATAGACAGAAAGAAAGTTTTCTGTTTGATAGAAAATCAAAATGCAGGAAAAAACATGTCTTTTCCTGATATGGTCCATTTTTTCTTACAAACTAAATTGATCTTAAAATGACCAAAGAACATAGCTGGACAACTCTGGACAGTTTGTGTAAGCATAAACATGTCATGTTTTGATTATAAATGACTGACTGACCGGCTTGGAAATCATGACTTGAAAGATTTTAAAGCTCTTACAAGACTTAATACGGCATAATCTCAGCAGCAACACTTACAATGCTCAAATCCAGCTAACCCCCAGAATTCATTTTGCTGCTCATCTATTATTTGACAAGACATGTTGTGCTGCCAGTCCTCCAGATGGCACCTTTACAATAGACGGCTGGATCAGAGGTCATTAAAAAATGTTTACTCGTGGTCCAGTGATGAATTGAGCAGAACACTGTTAGATGTTTCCACTCGTCTCATTAACTATGATAGTTAACCTTTGTCTGGGTCTAGGGCAGGCGGACAGCGAGCAGTTGTAATCTAAATTACCCCGTGAGCTCATTAACGTGAATAAAAAATTGTTTGCTCACAACCGCAAAACAACTCCACAAACTTTACGTTTTGGTTGTTATACTTTGGCAGTGCACTTTGTTTACAGCAAAGAACATTTGCTAACATATTTTTTTTATTCTGTATTTTCTAAAGAGATGATGAACCCCTGCTGATTACACCCTATGAACTTTTTCTAATAAATAGCGAAGCTGTCATTTTCTATCACAAAAGATGATGCCAGATGTCAGGTGTACTTCTGTGTTGTTAGCAAGCACTTACTGGAACTTTTCTGTGTCAACAGCACTGAAGAGATGCTTTAAAACTGTGCGTCATAGATGAGTTTATTTCAACGAGCAGGGTACATTTTTCATTTTAGCTTATTTTTTCTCCTCTGATGTTTAAGAAGTCTACAAACCATGATGTTCTGCTGCTCTATAATGAAAATAATTTGTCATTCTAAATGCAAAATAAATATGAAGATTGAAGAAAAAAAATATTTAGGAAAATAAATACAACATTAATTTAAAAAGCAACTGACTGCTGATCTGTGTCAATGTCTAATGGTGGCATGAATAGAGGAGACTATAATTAGAGACTAGTCGACAAAAAGCTAGATTTCAGTAATTCAATATTTAATATCTAATAGCTGAAAAGATTAAGTATTTAATATACGGTTGTGGCATTTAAAAAAAAAGTTTGCTTTTTTGACATGCTATCAACGTTAACACATGCAATTCATTTTTCCAGTTTAACGCGTTAAAATATTCAATGCAATTAACGCAACATCCATTTGGCTAGCCTTTCAATGTATGATCACGCTCTTATTCATACAAATGCTTTTGAAGCATTCATGCGCAACAAGACAAAGGAGAACGTGCTGTCTGTGAATCAGACACGATGCACAGAAAGACTCGTGCCAGTTCTCTTTTGCGCTTGAACAAACAATAATACACAGAATTATGCTAAATATCTATTTTGTGGAGTATCCTCATAAGAGCAGTCTTAAATAACGTCTTAAATCTTAAAGGGCTGTGAGAGAAAATGGGACGTGTGACAGCATGTCAGATCACAGTAAAGTGATAAAGTCACAGCAGTAATAAAGATGTATTAGGGCTAACTATTACATGTAGTTCAGTTTCCGCTTCTAATCGCCATATACCAACAAAATGAATGTGGAGTAGAGGTGAATTGCTCCCTCTCATAGCTAGCACTACATCATTTACCATAATGCACATAGCAAAACGAGAAAGGCACAACTAAGAAAACTCTGTAACTGTATGAATTAAGCGAACAAGTGTGCTGTTACAATTGAACAAGGTCACACCACCTTTCAAAAGCTCTTTTTATTCTTGTTATCTCACATTGCATTCTCTATTTTTCATTTAATTCTATCAAGTGCTGAGAAAAAAGACTATAAATCTCCACCTCCAACATCCTCACACACAATATAGCCTACTAGCCGGGACACCTTCTTTATGTACAGATGTGACGTAATGACGCAAAGATATGCTCAAATTTCCCACGGAAATCCACCAGTATGACTGGAATTAAAAACTTTATTACAAGCTTACAAGCTTGTAAATCAAGCTAAGGTGAGCAGATAGTTTTAAACACAGTTCATGCCACTTCATAATAGTTTTACTCTTTACATTTAGTTGAAGCGTATATGCTGTTTTAAACTTACCCATACACTAAACTTTTTTACACAAAAAGTTACGTTTTTGAAAGTAGTCTCACGAAGCTGCATTTCTTTGATACATTTAAAAAACAAAAATATTATAATTTAAAATAACTTTTAAAATTTTAATTTTTTTCCTGGGCATTAACAGTGATTTTTTTTTATTTTATTTTTTTATTTTTTTAGACAAAACTTAAAGGTATAAGTCTATATAGAACCTGACTTTTGAAAATAAACCTATTAATATTCACTGGAGAAAAACATGAGACAACTAACTCTGTTCTCCCCTACCAACAAAACCAGCAAACAATAATCATAGTTTTGTGAGGTTAAAGCTACACTGTGTGATATTTCCCTCCATCTAGAGGTGAAAAGGTATATGACCATCCAGTGAATAATAGTTTCTGTTCCTCTCAATTCCGATTTCGTTTTAACTCCTACGGTGGCCGATTTAGTCCAAGATTAACATAGCAATCCCCCTCTTCACATTCGACACGGTGCCATTGAGTGTTAAAACGCGAAAGGCGAAGCTTGAATTTATGGGTATGTCCCTCTTTGGCTAATGTACTTTCAAGATGGAGGGGCAACATGGGGACCGGCATTCGAACCCCTCACCCGTATGTATTTTCAATGGCATATTATAAACTAACGAGAATACTTTATTACTTAGAAAGAAGTAAATATACATAAATGAGCACATATATTTTTGAAAGAACTAAGTGTTTTTAGCTAAGAATAAACTAAAAAAGTTACACAGTGTAGCTTCATGACAGTCAAGACAAGACAATTCAGTCTCACATGCTCACCAACTATGTGTGGATTTCATCTGCATATGTACTTCCTGATAATGTCACAAACAGCAGGTTTCTTTTTCAGCTGGAGACAAAGAGATATTTTATTATAATTTGCTTTTAGAGTCTGATAGACTGAGGCTCAGAGTGATATTTATAGATTTCACAAGCATTGTTAAAAGCGATATGACCCCACAAACGCTACTTCTCGACTTCAGCTGATCTAATACAGTCGGTTCAGGATACTTTTTGGGAATTTGGGTATACAAAATCCTAAATTAGCCTCTAGTTAGTCTCCAGGTGCAAACCAATCATAAATGCATGAAAAACAGCACATAGCGCATCACTATGATCCAATGATTCAGTAACTAAGCAACACTGAACACCCTCATCATGATAATTTACTGGTCGATCTAGTTAGAATCAGCAGTACTATTTTCTATTTTCCCCCTACACGCAGCTCTCATGTTTGCATCATCTCTGGTTAAATACTAAGCTAGCAAAGTGAGAGTTTGTGACTTCAGCTCATTTCATGGTATTTTGGGCAGAGGGAGTTGGGAATTGAGGAGACATGACATGATTTTTTCTTTCTTTCTGAATGACAGCAAGTATTTCCATCCTATAATTAAGCCATTTTCTATAACTGCACTGGGACAATATGCCGAAAATACCAGGGTTCTTAACCACACACTTCCAGCATATAAAGGACATTTCAGAATGATAAATTGAGAAGCTCAAGCTATTCAGAGTATCAAATCCTAATTTTGATCTTCTTTAAATTAAATGACTTGATCAATAAACCTCTTATAGACTATGGGCCCAGTTTGGGCCAAAATATGAAACTGTGTCCATGCAAATTTAATCTAATTTGGACACAGTTGGTGCGTGACCAAAGGATAAGACTCAAGGTTTTAACTGCAGCTAATACAACACTTTTGCAATGAAGATAAAACATCTTATGAGTGATGTCGCTCACTTAGCCATGAAATGTCTTCATGCAAACCAGTTGCGGTGTAGTCATTCATGAGCCGCATAATTTTATTCTGAACATAAGCCTTATCAATCAAACAGGAAAACTACTCAGATGTAAAATGTCTAATGCATCATAATGAAATGTATGTAATATTTTTCACATATCATGGAATTGCCGTCACATTGCGCATGGCACAGTAATTTATAATTTCTACCAACTGCTTCATTAGGCGGGGATATCATATTCCTTTATTACTGACAGGTTATCTATCTCAATTAATTTGCAAAGCAGCCAGTGGTCTGAAGTCACTGCACATCATAGCCTGACAAGATGCATCATTAAATCATCATTTTGTTTGTTGTCTTTATTCCTTCTCTTGGTTATTAATGAGTATTAATTATGCAAACCTGTCTGAAGATGATGGTGTATGTCCTAAGCCGTGGCACAGAAACGGAGATTAATTGATTTGAGTAAATGAGAAGTTATACTTAAAAATATAAATATAACATTTCATATAAACAGTAATTTTGTTTTGTTTGAACAGTCTGACATGCCGACTTCATGTTTTATCTGAAATTTCCATAGCAAAAATTATTTATTCTATATTCTATCTCCTAACCATAAACCAACCCCTAAACCTACCCATCACAGAAATGCATTTAATTAAAATGTTGGCAGCACTATTAATAATAGAAAACACTACAAACCATGCTTACTATAAATATTTACAAAATATTAATCATGCTAATCACTTTTTTTCACTTCATGGCTCATGTTGTTATGAAAATATTTGTGTATTGAAATGATCAGGTAAGATGAGAATATTAATACAGCTTCTGTCTATGCTGTCTTGACTTTATTCACATTCATCACTTTTGCTTTTATTCTCGCGAACTGACTCGTTCGCTGAACTGAACAGACAATCAGAGATATCTCTTGGCCCGACAAGAGCTGATGTGTGGAACATATAGCAAAAAAAAAAAAATCCTGACAGATACTCACCAACGGCAAACCGTCGGCTTGGTGTGTCACGGCCCTTACAGGCTGCAAACAGACTCTTCAAATATTAAACAATATATAGACATATACAGCACTCCATTAGGAACTAGCAAAGATTTGTTGTAAAAAAGTATCTGAAACGATCTTAGGTTTGATCTCTGAAACTGGGATTGGACCGTTATAAAACTACGCTGGTTTCTCACATTAACCATTAAACGCCTACCTTTAGTGACATGGGTCTTTAGTGACACACCACCCTCCTACTAATTTGTTTTTTACATTTAGACATCAATCTCGATAGTATTCCTCAATCAAATCATTATAAACATTATAACATGAAAACAATTCTAAAAGAATGTCTTATGAAAACTGTATAGGTCCACTAACGACAGAGGTGTGTAACAGTGTAAGTATATTTTTTTCTGCACAACAATAACTGAATACTTTATCACTGAATAAGTGCAATTCCCCTTTATTCCACAAGATATCAAAGACTGATACACATTGATGAAGTGATGTTTCACTCATAGTTACTGCAGGCAGAAAACAAAAGAATAGAAAGTATCATTTAATAAAGCAATTTAATACAGAGCAAATTCTGATCGCAATCAAATATTAGTGTCACTTGATGGTGGATCTGAAAATATTGAAATTTTATATTGAGGTTGTATATCTTGAAAATATTGAAAAGGATATACAATGTATACACCATCTGCTCACTCTCCAAAAGGTAACTAAACATGCTTAATTTTATTCTTCTTTAATTGTTACTCTAATATCAGGAGAGTTTTATGTTATCACAGCAGGTCCAGGTGGGTTAGATACAGATCCAGGTTGCTAAAGACCCAACTATGTAATAATGTTTGTTGAAACATTCATGCATTTAAGGGTTAAGGTTCCTAACCACATTGGCATTCAATCTGTGCGTCCAATTACCTAATTTTGAAACTTTGCAGTAAATAAATAATGAGTGTGAAAATAAACAAGTCTTTAGAGGATTGCTGGACCCATGCTAGACGGCATTAGCAGAAACCCTACAGCAGTGAAACCACCATTACGCTGTGCAACACACCGCAAAGCCCAGAGGGGCATCGTGGGTGGGGTGTAGACTGTCCAGAGGCCTATAACTTTCCTCCTGTGCACATGCAGGTGGCTAAGAGCAACATTTATATGCAGCATTACCATAGAGAAGCTAGCGTGCTGCATTAATGCACTGCTGGTTGGCTCCCTTCCCACCCCAGCCCTGAATAAATGAGGAAATGAATAAATAAAAGCATTCTCGGCCTTGTGTGGTGGGCACTAGCCATGATTCGTAGGACCCCCTGACAAGCACTGATTATGTTTCCAGACCAGAGCTGCAGTATTTTAAAAGTAGCTCCATGCAGTTTGCAGCTGCTGATTGGCGCAGATAAATGTACAATTGCAATAAAGAGACATTGTAAAAATGATTATGCAGCAGAGAATTTCATCTGATGATTTGCAGTACCCTTATTATCATGACTCTTTGGGCATAAATGCTTTGATCAAGGCCACGAAAGTAATCTTAATAATTCCAGTTTGCTGAGGCTCAGTCAGCAGCCAAATTTGAGATGTACTATAATCTCTGCTCACACACTTTAATGGTTTCTTTTCCATTCAAATGATCTGCAATGAATTATCCAGCACTACTGTCCTACCTGTATATCCAAGACACACATATTATAAAGGTGCAGGACATGAGACACAGATGTGAGCTGTGGCAAAAAATGATCAGCTTTTAACTGGAAAGATTATTTTCACACTTGTAAATATGAATTACCATACATACATGCACACATACACATCCTGTTTATGATGTCAAACGATAATACAATACAATATAATATATTTTTTTGTAATTAATTGCGATTAATCACACCTAACATTACAATTTGTAATATATTTTTTGTATACATTTTTACACTGAATCTTCATACTAACGAAAAAACAATAGACAATATATTCTAAATTTGTTTAAATTACATTTTTACGTTCCTTACTAAATGAACTTCTAATAAACTCATTGTAAAAACACATTTTGCTCTCCCTTCAAATAGTGTGTTGTATATAATATAGTGATGTTTCTGTCTCTGTCAATATCAGCTCTATATATCCGAAAATTATTAAAAATATTTGGTATCACTCCTTTTATGCGAGGATCGATCCTCTCCATAAGACAATATTTAATCATTGAGACAAGCATATTACTGGATCTAAAACAGGCAGCGCTTGAAACACACAAGAGTCGTGTGGGTCTCGCACACCATGCCCATCAGCCTCCCAAAGAGAAACCTGCAAAGGTTTCTTTACTTTGGGAGTGATATAATTTCACTCTATGGATAATTTACATTTACATTTACATTTACATTTATGCGTTTAGCAGACGCTTTTATCCAAAGCGACTTACAACTCAGGAGAACAGGAAGCGATCCGTCAAGAAGAGGCAACGAAACACAAAAAGTGCCCTAAATACTAAGATTTGTACACTGCTCAGAGTAGCAAAGACCAGAAAAGGAAAATCTGTGACCAGAAAAGGATAATCTGTGAAAGTAATTATTCCATTTCACCTCTGCCAGGATACAAAGCAGAAAATCCCTATACGCACCCAAAGCGTATGTCCAGTAGCTGGTGAAAACATACTGTTACATACCCTAAAGAGCCGAAGAGCAGGAGAACTGAAAAACCATCACAGGTGTGCGGAAACAATAAGAAGACAAAAGGGGAAAAAAACAGCGGTGGACATACTTGTCTAACAGGTGAGTGTAATCAAATCCACCTGATCTAAGTAATAAGCCAGATGCAATTAACAGGAATAATGAGGCATAAAAATGCATCATTTCACATGGTGATGATGGTGGGGGGTGGCTCTGTATTTTACCCTTGGGTTCTCAGTTTCGCTCTGGTGAAACTTGAGCATTTATAATTGCATCTGACTCACAAAGAAAAAAAAAATGAAGCTGGTTTTAAACCACTGTCTCTGTGTACTTCACAATTGCTCAGAGAGAAAAAAATGATGAATTTTTATGAAGGTATGGCAAGTTGGCTGTTGACATCAATTTTTTAAAGAAATTGAATGGCAGGGGGTCTCTGCGGGGTGTAATGTTGATTGAAAGCTTTGATTGGAGATCACAGCTTCAGGACTGTTACACTGGAGACATCTATGGCCTTGTGTCCTTTTTCAAAGCGCTTCAGACAATGGGCTGACCTTGAAAAACGCTTAACGTCTATTTAACGAAGACGCCATTAAAACAAATCCTTTGGCAATACGGATTATTACATCATATTTCAAGAGTGGAAGGTCACCATGTGAAGGCATCAAAGTTTGATAGACATAATTACCAACAGATACACGTGACTTAGAAACCTGCTTTCACATATTGCTAAGAAAAAAGTGCTTGCTCAGAATATTATGCAAACGCTTTACATAATTTAATCAAGCATACGTAATTAGTCATCTATGTTCAGCTATTCATTTATTAATCCACATGAAATGTATTCTTGTGGGACAAAGATGGATATTATTTAAGGAGAAAGAAATAGACTTACGGTCTCCATGGCAACGGAGAGGTCCCACAGTCAGCTTGGCCTCCGAGCCAGGTCGATTTGTGTCCCCGACAGCTACTTGGCTGACCGGTAAGTGGTCTTTATACACCAGAAGCCCGGAATCATCCCTCCTATAAAACAATACAATTGTTAATAAAATCTGAGAATTTTTTTGGGTTACACTTTATTTTAAGTTTTTTTTTTTAACAGTTTACCTATATTTTTAAGTACTGAGTAATAATAATTAACTACATGTACTTACTATATGGTTATGGTAGGAGTAGGGTTTGGTTGAGGGTTAGCTGCATGTAATTTTGCACAATTTTCTATTATTACAATGGTAAATACATGTAACATATGTAACAAGGACACTGTAAAATAAAGTGTTACCCATTTTTTTATCTATTCACAATAGAACACTGACATATCATAGTACCATATTACCTATTCTAATAAACTCATTAAAGCTTTATTAAAAGAAATGTTTGTTTTCTCACAAAAGCAGCCTTCTGACACTGATGACTACCTGTTTAATTACAGCAATACAATTTATTTAATCAGTAAAAACACTCACTTTACGTATTTTGCTAAATGAATAAACATTGCATGTTTGTGTGAAGACATACACCTCACAAGTAAATGCAGAAGAGCACTATGTTTTCATTATTTTAATGCCACCATCTACCACGGTGCCAATGCAATGGCAAAAGTCATTAAAAAAAACAATTATGTTTTACAAAACTGTAGAGAGAAAAAAGCGCAACAATGTGGTTGGGAATGAAATGTGCCGCTTTGAATCCAATGTCCTAATTTGTATCCATTATGCATGGTGTTTCAGTTTGCTTGGGGTTTATGACAAGTGGCGAGAGCATCGCAATAACCCGCTGTCCATCTGTGCATGGGCCATTAACACATATTACTGTGTGTTCAGCTAAACCAGTAAAAGAAGAGGCAAACTCTGTCTTTCTGACAGTCTGATTGTATAAAAATTCACAAAATGTATTAACAAAGACACAGTATACCTCCAATCACTGACTGAGGCTATGTTTACCTTAAGAATATAATATTAGAAGATGATTTCAAAGAACTTGGCATGTGCAAATGAACACAATCTCCATTACACAAACACAAACACACAGTTACCCAGGGGCCTGTAAAGTCTGTTTGGTTATTACTTTCCATCAATCCATCCAAAACACTTCTTGTGGATCGCCAATAGTTCTAGCTGTTCAATATATAGTAAGCTGTCTTCTAAGGGGCTAATCACTAGGGCTGTAAAAGGACGGTTCATCATGTTATATGATATGATTTAGATTTTCGTAGCCAGCAATACAATATTTGCTGATAGCTCAAAAAATTCTGTAATACGCTTAGCATTCACACTGTCATTTTTAAGAAGGAAAATACAAAAAGCTTTTATGACATATATTTTGTAACATAACTTACGGAACATCCTACTGAGTTCAAGCAGGTCCTGTGCTTATTTGTGTTTGTGCTCTGTAGTCAAAGACATCAACATGTTTCTAATTACAATGTGGTTTGCAGTGTTGAGCACATCCTTTCTAAGCCATTTATGCACATTTGTTCAATTGCACCAGAGTTTGTTTTAATCAAAATGAACCTGCCAAGTGTGAATACACCCTTTAGTGCATTATTCTCTAATACTCTAATACTCTCAATACTCTAATATGCATAAAAGTGTAGGTAATAGCACAAACAAATAATGGGGAAAACAATCCACTTTTAATCACACGGAACAATTTTTGTCATGAATAATTCAATACTACATATGAAAAATAGGGACAATGGATCCTCTGATTAGTATGATCTAGTTAATTCATGTTTTTACTTTGGTGACAACTATTGTTGACAGAATGGGCAAAAAAGTATATTTTACATACATGTATATATTGCTAATATTTCATTATAGTATAGTAGTTGTTTCACCACTGCCAATTTTGTTTTGCAGCACAACTTAACTTTATTCACAGCAGCTTTATTTTAGCATTATATGTCTACTAATTTAGTATTTATTAATATTTTGGCTTTTAATTTTATATTTTAACATTTTAACATAAGCAACATTTATTTTTTTTCTGTTTTTTTCCCATCTAATATTATTATTTTATTTTATCTCAGCTTTTCTCAAATTACTGAAATCAAGTTTTAGTTAACAATAACATCACTCTCTCTGAGTCTAGTCTCTTGTGGTGCCATCAGTTTTGTTATTATGTCATTATGTTGCAAATCTGCAGTGTTTAGTTACTACTGCTCAAGTGATTTGGCTCAAAAAACAACTGTGCCCACATATAAGTGCTATGGAAATTGTAATACCACTAGCCTTTCTCTCTTCTTCACTTTGCTAATCTATAAATGAGTTTCTTTTTCTGTTGTTTAAAAGCTGACTGACATTAACAGAGCATATAAAGAAAGACCCATTAGAAAGGATGTAAATGAATGTGTCTAAAAGCAATACATACCCACATGCATTACAGACAATTCTATGAGGGCTCCTGACGAATGACCTTGTTCCCCTCTTCTGCAATATCGCCCACAGCTCTCTTTAGTAATAAACCCACCAAACACACCAGACAGATCTTTTGTTGATGGAAATATCAGGGTTCGGCTCTACTTAAACTTCTTTATCAACGCAATCTGTTTGCCATTTGCACAAGCAGAGGTCGAGACAACCGTGTCACGAAGCAGACACCGCTATTTAATGAATACAGAGAGACAATAAGGCAGATGGGAACATGACTTGCTTGTCTCTCATACGTTTGATAGGTGGGCTAAGAAGGTCAGTAACTCACAAATAGCAACTTAATCTAAAGCTCATAATTAGCTGTCAGATTTGGCGATTGCCATGGAAACAGCATTTTGCAACTCAAATAATGTGGTGACTTACCACTGCTTCTGGTCGGCATCACAGTTGCAGTAGTATTTGGAGTCGGTGCAGTTGCGCTCAATGCCACAAGCACATTTCTGAATGCCAGGAGCAGAGCCGCCCCAGTAAAAGTGCTTCTCGTTACCGCGACCGACCCACCATGTGTAAGGCGTTCCATCTGCAAACACAAAGGAAAAGGAAAGTGCACCATTTAAATTAACCACCAATTCATTTTTAACAAATCAACTATGAAATATTAAGTGGAAAATTATGAGAAGACCATCAAAGGACTTATACGGCAAGCCATTGACAAACCATCTTGGTTCCATCCATTGATTCATCCATCCATAAGATCCAGCCATAAGACCCATCCATCCATCCATCCATCCATCCATCCATCCATCCATCCATCCATCCATCCATCCATCCATCCATCCATCCATCCATCCATCCATCCATCCATCCATCCATCCATCCATCCATCCATCCATCCATCCAAACTATCCTGTCCTAAATGCACCTATCCTAATCTTCCACATTTACATTGCATATACATTTATTTATCTGGATATTTTGAACCCATGACCTTACAGTAGCTATGCTACAGTAACAGTAATGCCATGCTCTACTGTTTGAACGCTATCACAGCTACACAATCTACCAGAGGACTGAACCTCTGAACAGCTGTTTGATGGCTGCTTATAACATGCAGACAATGGTAATTACAGTGCTTGAGATTTGAAGAGTACTTTACGGTCTAGCCCACAGATACGAGTACTAATTCGCTCTGTATGTAAAGACACAACACGCTCAAAAGGATTAACACTTGGCTCTTTGGGAGTGCACACAGTGCTCTAGGGGATGCTGGACTGCCATTCTCAAGCGCTGATGTGCGTGTAAATGCCCACATCTGCATGCAGAGAAGGAAGCAAAGATGATCCAAACGCAGTGTAGAGCTGGCAAGTGCACTAGAGGCACACATACACACAAACTTGTGGCTACGGCAAACACAGGCCGAAATCACATAAGCACACACTTTCACGGCAAAACAATAGTTCGCTAATTTACTTCATTAACCTGCAGATATGAATCACAGATGAATGCTGCAAATCTTTGAAAATCATCAGAACTTCACAATCATTTTGAGTTGAAAAACACAATTTCAGCAGAAAGACACACTGCTGGTGTCATATATGCAAAATTACTTTAAAACAAGCTCTATTTCGCTAGGCGGCTCGAGGGGAAATACATGTGAAATGTGCTGTGTGACAGAGCTCCATACAAATGCTTGATGTGCGACTACATCTCCATCCTTCCATTAAAAGAAAGAAGGTGCTTTGTGGTGGCAAATAAATAAATGGTTCACGGAAGTGTGGTATAAATTTATGATATTGCTTTACCCTAGGTCTCCACAGAAGGAACCAATCCCAAAATTAGCTTACAATAAAACTAAGTAACAGCTCAAACAGTAAATTATCTCAAGGAATTTAATCTCCACTACACTTAATTAGTAGCGAAGACTCCTGCTATTCCACTATGGAGCCAGGAAAAAAGACCTGCACATTTCAGACTCAGCCGGCAGGGCTGACAGATTCAGAACGGACACGCACATGGTGGCTGGAGGCAGGGAGCCAACCTCCCTGAGTGACTGAAGAGATGCCAAACTGCTAGCAGACAGAGTATGAACGACAAAAAAAATGAACAAACAACAGCAAAAAATTATCATTGTGGTGATGGACAGACATTATGACAGATGGTGAGTGGTCTCTGACACACGGCCGACAGCTGGTACTTGTGAATGCCGTTGATCCATGATTGCTGGTATGGATGCAGGTGCATAAGAAACCTCACCTGGCCTTCTGGGGGTCTGTGGTGATTTGCAGTATGAAGTCTACGCCTCATTAAACTCTAGCGTCAAGTTTGCTCCACCAATGTTATCTGCATGGACTGCTTCCTGTTTCCCCTCACCTCAGCTCACACCAGCCTTAATCAATCACTCCATTCACTCTTGGCTGGAAACACAGCCGCCAGACCAGACTAATTTAACAGGGAGATGGAGCTCTTTTTGTCCTCCTGCTGGGTTCTGAAACTGAGTTGATCATCCATTTGTAACCCAAACTCAGTGATCGTTAAACAGGTGTAAACAAGATTGGCATATACAGGAATCCATTCTTCATATGTAGAGTAGACAAGGGATAGTTGTTACAAAGTCTGCAGCTAGCAGTAACTTATAAAGGTGACAGCCTAATTATAGATACATTTGATTTTTTAAGTAAAATCATTGTTACAATTTAAAATAACTATTTTAAATAAATATAATTTAAAATGTAATGTATTTCTGTTAAATCTTCAGCATTACTCCAGCCTTCAGTGTCACACAACCCTTCAGAAATCATTCTAGTATGTCGATCTTATCAATGTTAAAAATAGCTGCCTAATATTTTTATGCAAACAATGATTTTTCAGATTCATTTGATGAATATAATCTTTTTACTGTCACTTTTGATCAATTTAATTTGTCTTTGCTAAATAAAATTACTAATTGCAAACTGGTTGTTTAGTAGGTTCAATTGTGACAATTTCCTCCATAGTGTGACAATGTGACCTGTCAAATGTAACCTGTAAATGACCTGTAACCATTTTCCTGTACAGAAACGATGAACATTAGGTAATATATAGTTAAGAAATAATTAATATTTTGGTACTCAGTCAGGGCTTACAAATAAAAGGGTAACAAATAGCCCCGGTGTACCCCATGTACAGCATGAGATCTGTGCGGGATGGATTTTTCAGTCCCACTCTCATGGTGTTCTGCCCCTCTCCCACAAAAACATGTTACCTTCTCCTGCTCTCACCCACAACATTCATGTTTTGTCCTGTCAGCAAAAAAACCTCCAGGTAAAAGTACAAAGAGATTTTTTTCCAGTAAGTCCTTGACATTTCCATTAAATAGTTAGGCCACCTAGCAACACCCCACACATTCAAGCATTCAATAACTTCAGATAAAATTTTTTTTTATTGAATAATCCACATACGCAAACCCATGTCTGTCCATTTTAACAGAAAAGCGAGTCTAGGTTACAACATGCATGATGAGCGCTTGAGTTAAATTTGTTCTAATCCTAAACGGAGAACATGTTCGTATATGCATTTACCTTTACTATTTCTCTCAAAAGCGATGATCATGTTGGTAAGTACCGTGTATTCTGAAATTCTTTTTACAGCACAAAATGTATAAAACAAACGCTTTGACGCTTCCCAGATCACAAACAAAGATACACACTTGATATCTCCAAACAGGCCAAATCTGTTTAGCCATAATGCTATTAGTAAGGAGAAAACTGATCAGCAGTTTGAATCAGAAAAACGAATCAGAAGCAGCAGCAGGCAGGGAAAGGCTAAGCCTCGTCCAGCCTTACACACGCTCTGCCTATGTTTGTGCCTGTTAATCTATTTAATTTTATTTGAGTTGTTCTTGTTGCTTTTGTGCAATAGATGAATAACAATTTTTTTTTGTGTATGTATGTATGTATGTATGTATGTATGTATGTATGTATGTATGTATATATATATATATATATATATATATATATATATATATACACACACAAATTATTATATTCTCCTGCAATCCGCAGATATGAGTGTATTACCTCCCGCACCTGCCCATCAAATTTTGTCCCATGCCGCACTGTGTTGCATTGATCTTGCTGTAGTCCCGTGGAATTGCGGGCCTCTAGTGTACAGTCTAGGGTTGATATTCACTTTGATAAAACCCCAGTGTGAATATCCAATCTCACCCCCTCCATAACAATAAGCCGAAGGTTAATTTGGTTTTGTGATAAATGAAACCAATGAGAAAGAAACTTACCAACAACAGCTGCTGTTAAGAGAAAAACACTAAACCAATTGGTCTTTTTTTTGCTAGACTTGTACTGTATTTGCGTGTGTATGGCTCCCCTATGAGCTTGATGCACCCTGAGAGCCATTTTATAAATGGAACTTCAATTTCTACTTCAGAACCGACATTTCCCCCTTTCTCTCTCTCTCTCTCTCTCTCTCTCTCTCTCTCTCTCTCTCTCTCTCTCTCTCTCTCTCTCTCTCTCTCTCTTTCCTCCCTCCCAAACAGCAGAATCCTGCTACAAATATTTCAATCCCTCCCAGAAAAAAGAAAAGAAAAAAAGAATTTGATCAGCGAGACACAAATCTATTTTCTATCGTATCTAGTTCTTCTTGCCTGGGACCCACATTATGCCATCTCTTTCGAATTTGGAGCTTTCTGTCACTTCAAAAGACATTTCCCTCCATCTTTATCAGTCCTGTCTCCTTTAAGGTCCCCTTGTGCCTCATCCCATTTTATCTAAGTGATGTAAAAGAGATTGACATCTTTCTTCCACTCTTTCATGTAAGAAGGAAAGCCTTGCAACCACATGTAAATGCCGGGATCTTGGCTCTACACATCAGGACCATGAATGACAGCTTCATTTTCCTGTCAAGAGGATCACAGTGGCGAGAGCCAACTCTTCAGAGCCAGAACGGCTGTTCACGCCGCTGTCCACTGCGAAACGCCTGTCTGCCTTTTCAGCCCTCCCGGGGGAAAGTCTGACACGATAGCCAGGAAGAAGGGCTCATCAGACCGACCTAAATTGGGAGAGCACTGCTTTCCTCCTGGAAAAAAAAAGAAATGGCAGCCCCCACATTGAAACCTGGCACTGAACGAAAATTCATCTCATCATCAGTATGGCTTTTCTCTGGAGGACACGGACGGCTCTTTTCTCATGTTGGGGAGATTACTGTTGCATAATGATTCTCTGACAGTACAACCCACTGAGTAGAATGAACCCCAGTGGGAGCCTGGTATTGATCGACACTCTCTTTCCTTAAATAGAGAACGGCTTGATAAATGGGCCTTATCGAGCTTATCTGTTACGGTTGGTACGGGAAGACACACGCTGATGGATGCTTTTCAGTGAAATATAGAGGAATTAGTAGAGCACAGACTAAAAACGCCTGCTTTGTTTTGGGTCTCTGGTGACTAAATGTGCACACAACATCATCATAACATCATAACAGGGCGATGCCAACTCATCTCAAGATGCAGAGAACTCTGGCCTGGTGGGTTGCACATGTGCACAGGTTCCAGCATTTTGTCTCGATTCAATTCCTAACTCTTCTATATATAGATTCATGTTCTGCTTCTAATAGTAGAATAAGAAAAAAAGCCGTACAAAATTATAAAAGCTGCGTTTCCACTGCGGGAACTTTCCTCAGGAACTAGGAACTTTAGGGTGGTACTCTGTGTGTTTCGTCTGCAGGGACCAGAGTCTAAATGAAGTTCTGGATAAAAATCCCTTCCTCAGAAAATCCCTGTTTTCGAGGTAGTACTTTTTCAAAGTCCAGGAACTTTTGGGGGTGGGATATGGGCGCTAAACATGCTGTGGTAACTAAACAAAAACAAAAAACATATGATATAGAATCACACACAATCCTGTCTTCATGGTACTTTAGACCGCGATGGAAATGCACGCAGCAAAATGTCTGGGGGCAAAAAATAAAAAAAAATCCTGGGAAAAAAGTGCATAAGACAAATCGTTCTGGGTAATTTCGGTGAAAACTTGGCTGAAGTGAGCAGGTAAGTATCATCATTACAGGGATAACTCACACAAAAATGATTAATTTACTTTTGCAGTCCCAAACATATATGAATTTCTTTAATCTGTGGAAAGTCAACAGACCCATTTCACTTTTCTGTGGTTCTCAGAAGTGGATGGTGTCATACAATTTGGGTAAATGAAAACTACCCCGACAATAGATTTTTTTGCATTCCCATTTTGCCCCAATAATAAAATAAATAATCCATGATAGCATTTTCAACTTTTTAACAGAGGAGAGAAATACTGAGATGAATTACTTGATCAGAGAAGAGAAATGTCAATTTGTCACTCCCTCAGCTTTTGTATTAGAATCACTTTGTATTAGAAACACTCAAGCAGCAGCATTAACTCGTTTTCTGTATTTTAATGCCTCAGCAATAAAACAAAGAAAAAAAAATTAAAATAAGAATGTAAGATTTACAACGTTAATAACTGAAAACCCAGCATTTCAGTTTGTGGAATTACAGTCTATGGGCTCCAATGGGGCTGTTTTAAACCCACTGACATCATTGTATGGACAAAACCAAATCTATTTTCTTCAAAATATGAAAGTCAGAAAAAAAGAAAGAAAGCAATACTGCCTTGGAACAACATGAGGGTGGGTTTTAATTTTTGGGTGAACTATCCCTTTAGGTAAAAGAATAACAATAACAATCCATTCAGAAAGTCATTATAGTATCAGTAACCATGTGATATGCTATCATTTGTAAGACTTTAAAATTGCAAAGCACATTCTGCCAGATATTCCTCAGTCACATCCAATGCTTGTTCCCAGTCTGCCCTGAGGTATTTCTTTCCCTTCTCACTTTTATCACAGGAGTGAGATGCTGTTCTGTCAGACAAAACTCCCTTAACAATATCTCTATTGATCCACCTGGCAATCTGACGCCGTTTCTACTTGACTTCGTCTGGGTTTAAAACGAGACCAGAGAGTGATTTATACTCTAGCAGTTTGCACTGGCCTAACCCCCTTAACTTCTCACTCGAAAGGAGTTAATTGGACACCCAGAGACAGGTAATGCTGAAGATATGGCATCATTAGCCTCCTTGTTTGCCTCCAGATAGCAGACAATATCCCGCCAATATCCAGTAGTCATTAAAAAAATCTTCTTGGCTGATGTGGCAGGAAAGAGATAACATGCCAGATGTTACACGAGCGCCAAGCAGAAAAAAAGAGAGAGCAGAGAGGGGTGAGAGGGGTCACTGGTCCAAACTTCACAATCATGTGCTGTGTAAATCGGCCAAAGTTTAGATGATGATATGGTGCTCATCATACGATCGTGGATTTCAGATTTTTTTCAGTACATCATGAAAATTCCCACCACAAAATGTCCAGTACATCACACATCATGTTTTGTGTTTAACATAATTTTGTGTTGGAAACTACATTTTAAACATTAAACTACTCTCATTTGCCTTACTAAGGCTACTTTCATAGCTAACATGTTATGCATACTAAATAGAGACTATTAAATAATTGTTTTGTATAATATGGCAAAATTAAAAAATTCTGTCATCATTTACATACTCTCAAGTTGTTCCAAACCTGTATGGATTCATTAATTCTGCTAAACACAAAATATATTAGATATTATTAAAGAATATGGGTAACCAAACAGTTGATGGTCCCCACAGAGTGGTGCATAGAGTGGTACATTGTGAGGAACACTTTATTGAGTCCAACCTTTAGTTTAAACTGAAACTCGTTTGTTTTATTCGCGTTTTTGAAGTTTCCCCATTTAAATCCTGTCATGCAGCTCTTCTGCCACTCACTCAGGCTGAGGGGGGCATGTCCCGGCAGGAAAGTGACGTCCATGCACCCTCTATTGACTTCCATAATATGAAAGAGAAAAAAAAGGAAGTCAATGAGGCCCATCTGTTTTGGTTGTTTGGTGTACCAAAATTCTTCTTTTGTTTTCAGCAGAAAAATAATTATTCATACAGGTTTGGAACAACTCGAGGGTAAGTAAATGATGACAATTTTGATGACCTTTAATTGAAAAAAGGTAACACTTTATTTTAAGGTTCAGTTATTAGCTATTAACTAGTTGTTTATTAGCATGCATATTACTAGGATATAGATACTAGGATACTGTTTATTAGTACTTATAAAGCACATATTAATGCCTTATTCTGCATGACCTTTTTCTACATCCCTTAATCCTACCCAATAAATAAACTTAAATGCTACAAAAACTACCTTACTAACTATTAATAAGCAGTACATTTTGAGTTTATTAAGGCAAAAGTCATAGTTTATAGTGAATATGTGTTCCCCATAATAAAGAGTTACAAAAAAGTCTACTCACAAGTAAAACTTGTTTCTTTGCTTTCTTCACATATTACACCTAACATATTACTTCAAGTGCTCACACTGCTGTCTCCTTGGTAAACAAGTCTAATTTGAAAAAAAAAGTCTGTTAGAGTCAAAATTGCACATTATGATGTACATTATAAGTACTACCATAACCAAATCATAACATAGAAACTACAGTTCAAAAATATAGTGGTCGGTATGATTTTGAGATTAAAACCTGGCACTAAACAATGCCTAGTGGCGTAAGATCTACGTCTCACCTCACCAACATATTCAGCGAAATTACGTCGCATACAGGTTACAATCTCCCTTCATTTTCCAAACTCAGACAATTGCTTGAATAGATAAGTTTCCCACCAAACACTAGAGGGATGAACCATTGTCACGGGGGCAACCTTTTCCTGGTATGTTCATCATAACATTAATCACCTAAATACTATAAATACCTATATAAAAACAAATGTCCTGCTCAAATAATCATCATAATACAAACAAGCACAATATACAAACACAAAATCACCTCTTACACATCCTAGCACTGAAGTCTCTCTATATTTTGGAAAATGGTACATTTTACTACCAGAGCTCATCACCAAAACACTTGATCAGACAGGTCAGACATTACAGGTGTTTGTGTAACTTACCTAATATTAACAAGCTGAATAACCAATGTTCGTATTGTTCATAGACACACATACACCATCAACATGCAACAAATAATAAACGTATGAAATCCGTACAAACACCAAGCAAACACTGAATAGTACTAGACTGGCCCGCTAGTGATGATGTCGTCATCCAGATTCATCATCACACAACACAAACCGATCTCTAAGAACAAGTGCCAGATTTGAAGAAACTCCCACATAATGTACATATCAATGGACTCAGCTAATGTTGTAGCGCTGTGCCCCCTGGCCCACCATAGACAAGACATCCATCACAGAAATGCATATTATTGGTAAATGAGAATACTGTTGTTTCTCAAAGATAAAATGAACATTTTACCCTGAATTATTGAAGATTCAGAGGATTTAAGGTGAAAGCTTCTTTGCAGCTTTTTTTTTTGAGCAATGATTGAGCTGATATAAATACCTCTAGTACTGAAGGGTTTTTAGAATTCCATTAGTGCTTTACACCCCTTAGCCAAGGGAATAACATTCTGTCTGACTCTCCACTGCTAGAAAACTGCCAGCACAGGTGCTAAGTATAATATGACTGAATTTCACAGCACTGAAGAGGAGTATGATTACAGGAGATCAAATGTCACCAGAAATAAGAAGATTTTAATTTATAAAATGGCACATTTACACAAGTGTATGGTTTTGGTTGCACAATGTGGTGTTTGCGCAAGCACAATTTTGAAAAAGTTCTGGCTTTTACTCTTCGAGGCCCATTGTTTTATTTTCTCTTTGAATAACTTCCTTTCACATACATTTCTCAGAGTCAATTTACCCTTAATGAATCACCATAGAAATTCATATTGCCATCTTACTGGCCTTGAGACAGGTATGCTACCGCAATTTATAAGCCTTTAAAAGTATTCCAAGCCCAGTGATCCAGTTCTGTTTCAGCTCAATAGTCGAGCCCTCATGCATATCTGAATAATTACATCGTCCCTTCAGTTGGCTGGCAAAACAAAATGTTGAGCTGGAATGTTGTCGCAAATGAAAACAATGAACATTTATAATATTTAAATTAATTGTACCTTGGTAATTGCCTTTTTCACCTGAAAAGGACACAACAAATTTCCTCTCAGGCTTCATTATAATTTGCAGCCATGTGTGAGTATGTCATGACAGAATCATCATTCTTTGGACAGACTGCCTCTCTTGACGCTAAGTGCACCAAAATCACTGATTGGACGGATTGTTATTGCAGGTCATCTCAATCAGCAATCTGTGCTGAATGCTAATAATTGGGTAGTATATGGAAAGAGAAATAGCTGGAGAGACGTCATGCTGTGACTCTAGTTTGAATAAATATTTTGGTAGTAAGGCTTTTTAAGGCATAATTTAGCAAAAAAGAAATGACAAATCTGTCATAATTTACTCACCCGCATGTCGTTCCAAACCTGTATGACTTACTTTCTTCTGGTAAAAGATGATATTTAGTGAAATGGTAACATATAAACACATTGTTGACTGTCGAACAGTTAATTTCAGTCCTTGAATTTGATTGGTTGAGTGTTGATGATATATGGAAATTTCACTATTTGTGTCCCTCAGCATATCAGACTGTGTATTAGTGGTGGGGAGTTTTCATTGACTCTACAGGTTACATTGTAACACACCAGTTGGTGGCAAAAAGTGATTGTCTTCATGAATGAGTGATTGACTTATTTATTCAAAGAACTACAGGTTCATTCAGGAATGAAACTTGGTACGAAATCAAATTATTCTAAGCACTTTTTCTTAAATTAGAATTTGTGACACTTAAAAATTAAAGCTGCAGTCCGTAACTTTTTGCACTCTAGTGGTTAATAAACAGAACTGCATGCATCTTGCGGAAGATCACGCAGGCACTGTGCTCCTCTGCAGTGGTACCTACCAATCTGGCCTGAAATAGTCCCAATATAAATGCTTATTATAAGTGTACCATAATGATTCAGGGTAAGACAAAAACACGGTTTGGAAAATGGATGCATGTTGTTCTCATTATATAATTTTTGTAAATCCTGAACACAAAAAAAGTTACGGACAACAGCTTTAAGTTCTATAGAGTATGAATGAGTGTACCATGAATATAATCAGTATCATGCATTTCTGATAAAAAAAGTCTGAACTTCTTTTGCTGTTGAGTTTATATCACAAATATTTATTTCATTTCAATATTTTATCTCTCAATTTTGAGTTCTAAAAGTCAGAATTGTGAGATATAGACATAAACCTGTAATTGTGAGGGAAAGTCTGAATTGCAAGATAAAAAAGCTGCAATTTCTTTTAAAAATAGTTTTATTCTGTGGGTGTGCTCACCCTTAGTGTGCTTCGATTAGTGTTCAGATTGCCATTTTTATCACCAAACCAAAAGATACTGAACCTAAAGGCATAGGGATAAAGGCTCATAACCTGACTGGTCAGCATTTATGACGTACTGCCTATTTTGAGATGGAACTTACTGAACATCCAAAACAATGCTGTGTGCTGGGATAAATGGACTTGTTGTATGGGCGCAGCCTGCATATAATGGTATTTTGACAAGCAGAGAACTTAAATAAAATGAGTAAAGGAGTCAAAGAAGCAGCAAGAATCCCTCTGTCACACACACAATCGATCTTCTGCGCAGACACACGATTCTGAAGCCTGTACTGAACTGTGATGGGCAAACTCACGACTATGACAAAAAAAAAAAAAAAAGATTACGTGTGAGCATTCGGTTCTTTTTAGGTACTCATTTTTTGTTTACATGTCTTTGGTCTGTGTTGCGTTCATATATCATTAAAACCACACCAGAGTTTGTTTAGAAGTGAACAGAGACCCATCTTTTCAGCTTGTTTGGTGCGCATCAGGGTTTGGATGACAATGTTCAAATGAACCGCACTGACAGAGCAATTGCACCAGGGTTTGTTTTAATCGTACCAAACATGCGAAGTGTGAACACACCCTAAGGTTCCATAGAAAGTGGCTTCACAAACCAGTCGAAGACACTAAAAGGTAACCGAAAGTGCATTGCAGCTCAATCAAACGACAGCAGATGTGCCACAAAAAAGCCTTTCTTATATAAAACATTATGCTCAGATCATCCTGTCATGAACCAGAGGTTGGTTTTATAGGATGACAGTCTGGATGCCTTAAAGCTTTAATACATTGTCAAATGTTTCATTTGAATGCGGGGTGAAGCTTCTCTGGGAATCTGTCCGATTGGATGCAGCATCTATAAATCGCTCTATGACTGTCAAATACTTCAGTCAGATGACAAGCATTGAAGAAACTCACCATATCTGAGCCATCAGAAATTAAAAAGCCTCTCTACCATGCTTTCTGTAGGGAAGAGTCGGTGCCAGACCTGAGTGTGCAAGTAAACTAATCAACAGAAAGCAGATTCCTTGAGGATAAATGTTGAGTGAACCGAGCAAAACCTGCCAGCACTTTATCCTCTCCCAACTGAAACTCTTCTCCCTCCTGGACTCTGAAATGTAGTTTGCTCTTGGCCCAGAAGAAGCCTGTCTGAAGAAGAGAGCAGAATAATGGCAGACTATGGTTTGGGATTGGCATAGGCTGCAGTGAACTCTGCAGCTTCCTCTACAAATCAATAATTCCAGCAGAATCATCCAGACAGAACAAGAGTGAGAGATGTAGAAAAAAGATAAGAGATCAAAATGTAGCTTTTTCTTTCACATTTCTTCATGAACAAATAAACAGACAGGAGGAGGCAGGTCAGACAGTTTCTTCCTCTGAAAACATCTCTTGAAATCACAACCCTCTTTGTAAGTCCTAAAAAAGAATGCCTTTTGGTTTAGACTTGTAAACTTGCTCAAAATGATTTATACCCAAAACAATTTTGATCATTTATTTTTTAAATGTAAACAAATATTTTACTGGGGAATAACTACTTAAAATGAGGGGAAATTCCATTCTGAAATAAATGTTTTTTCTCTAAAACACATTGCTTACAAGTAATCTACCCTTTTATTAAATACTTTTTGCAAGCTCTTTTGCCAAGATAACAGCTCTAAATCTTCTCCTATAATCCCTGATGAGTTTGGAGAACACCTGACAAGAGATTAGAGACTGTTCCTCCATACAGAATCTCTTCAGATTCCCAGCTCTGTGTTGGTGCTTCTTCTCTTCAGTTAAACCCCACTCGTTTTCTATAGGGTTCATGTCAGGGAACTGACTGTTGGAAGATCTAACCTTGGTCCACATTTATGATTTCTAGCTGGGACAGTCAAGTTTGAATGTTTTATCTGTTTGTATTCAATACAATCCATGATGCCATGTATCTGAACAAGATATCCAGGATCTCTGGAAGAAAATAGGCCCTCAACATTAAAGATCCAGCTGCATATTTAACTGTGGGAATGGGGTACTGCTTTATCCCTGTTTGCACCAAACCCATCTTGAGTGTTTGTTGACAAAAACCTTTTTTTTACATCTAACTTCAAGAATCAGAGGCTACTTCAGCGCTGGGAAGATGAATCTGTATTTAAACTGGGTCATCAATGTTGTAGAAATGTGAAATTATTTTTGAATTTGGTGCCTTTTAGACTGAGAAAAGACAGATTTTTTTTTTGTCTCATGGGGATGAAAGACTACAATTCCCAGAATGCTTCGCTGCCCTATGAGGCCATTCCCAAAGCCACATAAGTTACTGCATTACTGTGACTGAGTTGAAGACACTACAATTAAAACCTGAACGTGTCTGTTAAATATAATGAGTGAGTCACCGCGTGAGTATCACAGCATTGAGCACTAACTGCAGGAGTCAGATAAATGAGCTGATGAGCTCTCGTGATGAGAGCTGAGGTAATCGCGACTACACTCGCGGCATACATTCACAACGCGGGTTCAGTCTGGTGCGTTTCAGTTCATGCCTTTGCAAGCTTAACTTTAATAGAAATTAATTTGAGAAGTTAAAAGACTTACATTGCTCACCATAGCTTTGTTTAAATGAGTGCCTGTAGCTGCGAGCTGAGCTCTGAGTGTGATCTCCCATCCCCCATGCGCAGGTTCAAAACATGCGGAAATGGCTCCCTCTGCTGGCAGTGGTCTTTAGCCTTGAATATACTCCAGGGTTTCTACTGATGCAAAGCCATATGCTAATCGCTGAAGTAACCCTTTAATTGCGAACAATGTGTATTAGTAAAATGTTTATATATAGATTTCACCTCATTGTTACTCTTCAATGAAAGATTAGATTTTTGTAAAATTTTAAAATAAACTAAAGGATGCACACACGCACACACACACACACACACACACACACACACACACACACACACACACACACACACACACACACACACACACACACACACACACACACACACACACACACACACACACACACACGTTGGTCTATGTGGTTTACAGGGACTCTCCATAGGCGTAATGGTTTTTATACTGTACAAACCGTATTTTCTATCCCCTTACACTGCCCCTACCCCTAAACCTACCCATCACAGGAAACAATCTGCATTTTTACTTTCTCAAAAAAACATCATTTAGTATGTTTTTAAGGCCATTTGAATTATGAGGACATTTGATATGTCCTCATAAACCACATTTATATTTTAATACCAGTGTAATACCCATATACAAATTTGTGTCCTCATAAACCACATAAACAGGCTCACACACACACAGACACACAGACACACAGACACACACACGCACACAATTAGAGCATTACAAACTTATTTTCATAAAAAATGTATCACATTTCTCACTTACGTTAAGCATATCTTAACAATATAAGAGAAATTATGTTCAAAAGCGAATCTACATAATATCAAGAAGAAGGGGGAAAAAAGGGTTACAGTAATCCCACTGAAATATTATTTTTTGGATCATAATATGAATACTCATTCATCAAAGCTTTTAAGCACTTCATTCTTCATTGGAAGCTGTGCTGGATCCAGGTAAGGATTTTATCTTTGTTCTTTGTCTTGCCTTCCTCTAATTTCTCATGTGAAAACATTAAATACTTAAATCTAATGTAATATGCCGATTATTCTCTGTTGTTTTCAAATTCCCTTTGTGAACTGTCAGTTTTGATAGAAAACAATGATGAGAAATATACAAAAACAGAAGAGACTTCCTTCTCCCAGAGCACAAATTAATTCTTTAATGACTTTACAATCTGTCACTGAAAATAAAATGTAAGAGGGCTGCAACACTTCTAAAATGAGTCAAGCATTACTATCACGATCATTGGTTTTAATTATTATAAAGTAACAAGCTGTCCTAATTAGCGCCCTATTTTCTTTATGTTCCTTGTATCATACTTCATAATTAGTAAAAATTGTGCAAACATTATCTCACTAACTGTACTGAAAAGTACTAGATGGCACTGCTGAGTAATTATAGTTTAGCTGAATTATTTCACAAAATGTAGAATTTAGCTGTTTTTAATACAGCATATACTTATAAAATACACTATACAGTTCAACGGTTAGACGGTTAAAAAGTCGGTAAGACGTTTTAATGTTTTTGAAAGTAATCTCTTTAAAATGCTTACCAATTTATTGGATCAAATATAGCCTACAATAAAATCAGTAGTATTGTGAAATTGTATTACAATTTAAAATATTGTTTTCTATTTTCTATTTTAAAATGTATTTTTATTCCAGTGATGATTCCATCATTACTCACATAATCATAATGTGCTGATTTTGTGCTCAAAAAAATATTATTATTATTATTATTATTATTACTATTATTATCATCAATGTTTAAGACATTTATATTATATATATATATATATATATATAAATCCTGAAATAAATAAACACAAAAATATAAATAGAAGACATATATACAGTGGGTACGGGAAGTATTCAGAGCCCCTTTTTTCATTATTGTACACACAGCACCCCACATTGACAGAAAAACAGAATTGTTGACATTTTCGCAGAATTTACCATTTACACAGAAATCACATGGTCCTTAGTATTCAGACCCTTTGCTCAGTATTTAGCAGAAGCACTCTTTTGATCTGTCTTTTTGGGAAAGATGTAACAAGTTTTTCACACCTGGATGTGGGGATCCTCTGCCATTCCTCCTTGCAGATTAGTAAACGTTGGTGGACAGTCATTTTCAGGTCTCTCCAGAGATGTTCAATTGGGTTTAAGCACACAGTCCCAGACCCAGTCGTCCTGTCCCTTCAGCTGAAAAACACCCCCACAGCATGATGCTGCCACCACCATGCTTCACTGTTGGGACTGTATTGGACAGGTGATGAGCAGTGCCTGGTTTTCTCACTTAGAATTAAGGCCAAAAAGTTCTATCTTGGTCTCATCAGACCAGAGCATCTTATTTATCATTATCTTGGAGTCCTTCAGGTGTTTTTTAGCAACCTCCATGTAGGGTTTCATGTGTCTTGCTCTGAGGAGAGGCTTCCGTCAGGCCACTCTACCATAAAGCCCTGACTGGTGGAGGGCTGCAGTGATGGTTGACTTTCAGCAACTTTCTCCCATATCCCGACTGCATCTCTGGAGCTCAGCCACAGTGATCTTTTTTTTGTTTTTTTTACCTCTCTCACCAAGGCTCTTCTCCCCTGATCAGTCTGGCCGGACGGCTAGCTCAAGGAATTGTAAAGTATTTTATAGACAGGTGTGTGGCTTTCATAATCAAGTCTAATCAGTATAATCAAACACAGCTGGACTCAAATGAAGGTGTAGAAACATCTCAAGGATGCTCCGAAGAAATGGACAGCACCTGAGTTAAATATATGAGTGCCACAGCAAAGGGTCTGAATACTTAGGACCATGTGATATTTTAGTTTTTCTTTTGTAATAAATCTGCAAAAATGTTTTCTGTCAATATGGGGTGCTGTGCGCGCATTATTGAGAAAAGAATTGACTTCAGTGATTTTAGCAAATGGCTGCAATATAACAGAGTGAAAAATGTAAGGGTCTATGGGTCTCTCTCTCTCTCTCTCTCTCTCTCTCTCTCTCTCTCTCTCTCTCTCTCTCTCTCTCTCTACATACATATATATATATATATATATATATATATATATATATATATATATATATATATATATATATATATATATATATATATATATATATAGTCGGATCTCTCGATGGTCGACTGATAGTCAAATAATCTGTGTGTGTGTGAATGGGTTGGGAGGGGCACGACATTAGTCAGCAGGAGGGTAAAATTGGTTTTATTTTCTTTATTTTCTTTTACACACTGCACACAGCAACAACTTTTAATAAAGCGACCAAAACTGCCTGCCAACTGACAGACGAACTTACAATGGATTTCTTATTTAGGTTTAAATAAAAGGTCATTTAAACCAAATGAAAGCTGGGGTCAAGTTCTATTCAAATATAGTAATTTGCTTCATGGCTTGTCTGAAACAAGAGTTATGGTTATCTGAAGTCAGGTGGTAACTATGATTTTTAGGAATGGAATTTTGAGAAAAACAGGTTTAAAAAAACTAACTTTTTTTTTTTTTTTTTTTGCATAGACATGAAAATGCACAAAAAAAAATGTAATGGCTGTTCAAGATTGCTTTGGAATATAGACCTCAAGTTGGTCTCATTTTAAAGAAGACACTTGGCAGATTATTGTAGAAGTCAAATAAATTATGATATATACAAGTTTAGATTTATGAAAATGTAAAAATATATATTTTATAATATTATTTTATAATAATGTGTATTTTTAAAAAACATGCTTTACTCTTAAATCACAAGACAATCACAGCCAGAAATATGAAAGTTGTGTTCCAAGTTTTAGGTTGATATATCAAAAAATTAGCTTTCAGTGAGATTTTGTTCGGGCGCAGTACCAAACTTTTTCACTAGATGACACCCAAGCTGACCATATAAGAGCGCCTCCATTTCCATATGGTTTGAGTGATCTAAATAATTTATTTCCATAATTTTCATACATTTTATGAAGTACACATCCTATTCAGAAGTAGTATAGGCAGTTTGGCAGTATTTGAATTCAACCTCTAATAAATATAAAAAGAACAGGTGCATTATAGCTGACTGCTGCATCACAAATGGCAATTCTATATATTTTTTACTTTATACTTAAAAACATTTTCAGAACTTTTTATCTGGAAATATTGACTGGATGTTATATTTTGAACTCTTGGCATGAATACAAATTGGTTGTCTACCAATCTTGATTCATTTTTTTGTGCTCATCGCTATTTCAAAATAAAGGTCTTTTACTGAATATAAAAATACAAAAACTAGAATTTAGAAGCTACATTGCACAAGGGGACTAGCTAACGTTACCATGAAGTAGTGAAATACGTTTTCTATTGTTTATCATGACTTGGGCAGTCTCTGAACTTTGATCAGCTTTTGTATGTTTAGTTTGCATCGCAGCTGCGCTAGTGTAATGTACAAGAATAGCAAGCACAGCGCACCTGCAGCACAGCTAAACTAACTCCTCTTCAGTAACTTCTCCATCATCTGATCCTTCACCTTTGGATGTGAAATAATCCATATGATCATTTAGGGCACTGATATCACCAGGATTGAGCAGATTGAGGGGAACGAGATCATAAAAGCGATCAGTTACTTCAGACTGTGTTGTTCTCTTGTGCTCTGAGACCGCCATCTCACGATACGATAAGTATTAAATAAATAACTTTGCGTGCCGTAGTTTACATATGACTGACAGGAAATGTACTTTGATACACCTTTATTGTTCATATGCTACGCCTAGCGAGGAAAAGAACACATTGAGTGCGTTTACATTCATGTTCTTAAGCCGATTGTGTCTAAAGGGGGTCGTACACTGGACACGAAGCTCAGGGCCACGTCTCAGCTATCTCACACCAGACGCGCACTTCTTCAGGATTTTCTTTATCATGAATAGCTCCAAAGAGCAGTTTTTTTATCATTTATTTTATCGTATGTAACATCACTCTTTTGATACATTTAATGCACTTAGCTTAGCTTTTAAAATTGTAGTAGGTAAAAACGTTTGAACTGTATATGCAGCATGTACACTTTAAAATGAAAGTGTCACCAATAAGAAATGCAAAACAATGATTTATTTTCACAATCATTCAGTCAGGTTTAATGTCAAGTTTTTTGAGACACTGAAAAGATGGCACAGCCAACTTCAGGTAAAGGTTTGTGTGGTATCGATTACCCAGAACTATTTGAGAGATTCTTTTAGTGAAGCCAAATTCACCTAGAAGGTCACACAACACTTTTATGACCTAAAGTCATTCTCAACAGGCACCAACACCTCAATGAATCATGCAAAGCTTTTTCATTACTCGTCTCACAGGGGTGTTGAAATAACTCTTTATGAAGTCTTCAACCTATTCTCCCTCCCAGAGGGAGAGGGAGATAGAGTTTTCAAGAAGAACTCTAGAGATCACATGACACTTTACAGAAAACTAAAGTATTAAAGGAATAGTTTACCCAAAAAAATGATAATTAGCCCATGATGCCCTAGGTGTATATGACATTTTTCTTTCAGACGAATACAATCGGAGTTAAATTAAAAATCTACTGGCTCTTCGAAGCATTATAGTTCAGTGAATGGCAGCCCAAAATTTGAAGCCCAAAAAAGTGTATCCATCCATTAAAGTAATCCACACAGCTTCAGGGGGTTAATAAAGGCTTTCTGAAGCAAATAACCAAAGAAAGCCAATAACCAAAGCCAAAGAAAAATACCCATATTTAACATGTTTTAAAGTAAAATATCTACCTTCCAGCAGAAAGCCTTCCATAATCAACTTATGGAAAAAAAAAAAACTAAAAATAAAATGTCAGACATAGAGTGAGCGTTTTGAACTGCGAGAGGCATTACACTTTCTATAAAGATTTTTAATTTTGGGGTGAATGATCCCTTTATCAATTAGAATAAATTAATTTGTTGAAGCAACCATTTCATTCATTAAAATGTATTAATCTGCACTGATAACAGGGATATTTCCCCCCTAATAATTAATATTCTGTCATCACTTCCTTACCCTCATGTTTTTCCAAAAATATTAAAAAAGTTTTTACTAGTTGCTTGTACAAATATAACGAACAATATGCTTACAAGCATCAAAAAGTATGCAAAAACACGATAAATTCTTATTCTTACTTCAATCAAATTGCTCTATACAGTACGAGTAAATAATGACAATTAAACATTTTGGGTGAACTATTCCTTTAACCATGTTGTCAAACCTTGTTTTGAGGTAGCATCACCCTAACCTTTCAACAATGTTTTTCAGCTCCAACATTTCAGAGTAAACATTCACAAAGAAAATATTACATTTGCTTGTAGTTCCATGTGTCAATCACTCAACTTCACAGCCTTGAAATGGAAATAGCCCTTAGACTCCTGTCAGTCAACACAGAGGGAGGGAACACAACAGATGTACAGATCTGATTTGATCACAGCTGCAGCTTGAAGAAATCTACCTGTACCCACACGCAAATCTTTATTTAGAAGCAAAAGGCATGTCACTGGCAACTTTCAAACAAAGCCAGCTACTTAAATATATTAAAGAAACCAGTAGAATGCAGCAAAAACAAGTGGACAGATTGTCACTGTGTACACATTCTTTGTCTATTAGAAAGAGAAAAACAGCACTCAGAGAAATGGCAACAACAAAAACAGCAGAAACTGTGCATATAAATTGTGTTCCAGTAAGAAAGACTTTAAATCAGAATCTAATTTCACAAACACTTCCTCAGAGAATAGTAATTTCTCTCTCATTATTGCATCTATATGTATAATCTCCTCAAAGTCTGGTTTAACACATTCACAATGGAAATTGGCAGCTTAAAGATTATAGTGGATGGAATGGCTCTAAATATTATCCTGTGATGGCATCTTAAACACAGTGGCTCAGTGACCGAGGTGTCATCCTTACAGATCATACGGTCTTACCGCAAGGGTGCGGCATTTCCATATTTCTAAAGATTAGGAATCAAACTCCGGTGTTACCGGACGCTCAAAGCCACTCTTCGGAGCTTGTTACCGGGAATAACCTTCTCAAAAGAGCACTGAGTGACTTTGCGTGCATATATTCAGTCATTCTAAGCGGGAGACAAAGAACCGCCCAGCACAAGGTCATGCATAAACATTAGCTATATTTCTGGGTAATAAGAAAGGGGCTTTGGACTGATGGACTTTTTATCCCTAAAGGAAATATTCCCAGAGGAGAATACATTGTCCTTCATGTTCATGTCAGTAAATAGAAATCTCCTCGAGTGGCTACTGAAGGTGACATTGGAGTGAAAAGAGAGAAAATCTGAGAATTATTGTCTTGCCGTGGCATAACGTAACAACTATGACCGAATCGGAGGTGAAAGAAAAGCCAGTGGATTTCCAAGAGGAAAATGGTCACAAGGGTTGAACTGGAAAGAATAAAGGAATGCTCTTAGATAAAACGGAGTCCTGGTTTGCTAATGTGCCAAGCACTAGTACTGACAACATGAAACATGACCCTCTCTCTGGACTGACATCACATCTTCCCAGCTATTTCCCTCTGCTCCTGAGAAGGAGGAAATGAAGAGACAAAGCTTATTGTGATGAAGTATAGGGCCTTGTGGGTGACAGCATCGGGAAGATTGTCTCTGCCAGCAAATACATTTTATCCAACCTCCTGACTGAAAGTGGACTTTGAATATCAGTCCTTTCCTTAACCATAAGTATAAGTTTCCTTTCTTTTTCATCGCATTGGAACAGTCTCACACAACTGAATTTTTCTTTTACTAAGAGCATTAAAAGAATGGCCGAGGGCTTCTAAATGTCTGAATATTAATTCATTGGCTCCATTGAATTCCTTGGTTCATGCAGAGTTCAAATCCGTACTGTAGTTTGTCTCTAAGAACAAGGAATTCAGTTGTCCTTTCGAGTGACAGTGTTTGATTAAATCTGTTTTTGTCTGGATAGAGAAAGACAGCTGTGGCTTCACTGTGAAGATCACAGTGATAACAGAAAATACAATTCTACACTGAAAAAGACTGACAATGTGCTTCTTAATCAAAAATGGCAAATACACACAAATATAGACAAACATTTGAATAATTCAAAAGCATATTAACCATTCTGTCTCTGTGTACATTATGAAGGCAGTATGCACTCTGTTTTGAAACCTAGTAAGTTTATAATATAGGCATTTTAAAGTGTCACAATCTGGAATGCATTATTGAACAAAATAATTAATACAACTTTTTTACTTTTTTTTTTTGATGTACAACTTTTGCCTCAATAAACTCCTGATTTACTGCTTATTAACAGTTAGTAAGGTAGTTTTTGTAGCATTTAAGTTTAGGTACTACTGGGTAGGATTAAGGGATGTAGAATACGTTCATGCAGAATAAGGCGTGCTTTATAAACAGCCAATATCCTAGTAATATGCATGCTAATAAGCAACTAGTTAATAGTTAATAACTGAACCCTAAAATAAAGTGTTACCTATAATGTAATATTTTACAATATTCCTGTTTTATTGTTTTTAGTCATGTTGCCAAGAAAATTATTGTACTAATTAATTCTGTATATTATATTGCATATATATTTACAATTATCAGTATGATGTGTGCTGAAATCTCCCATGTGCTTTGTTGCCTATTTGTTGCCTGTATAGCATTCCAAATCGTTCTCGGCAGCAGGGCAGCTATGTATATTTTGAGCTTATGCACAATGAATGCAGCATCATAACATGTCACACCACAGTGGGCCCTGAGAGCAGAGCTGTGCATCTAGAGCCACAGTGAAAATTAGTTTCCTTTCACCACTCCATACTCATTTCAACACGCTACGACCCATCACCTACTCTGACAGCATATACAACATGGCTGCAAAGAGCATGTGGTGTTTTCACAGAGCCACTTGAGAAGTGGATGAAATGTTGTTTAGAGTCCAAGTTAACCGAATCACACTGAACTGAATGAATTATGTATCCTGACAGCTGTTTTTTTGTCATGAGGTGAATGCATATGTGTAATCTTTCTCAAAAAATGTACTTTGGCAGCAGGCTTGCCATTATACACAGGCATCATGCTGTTCCCAAACACCATAAACTTAGAATGGGTTCCCTCGTATTTGCGACAGTAATACAGCTAATGAAGTTGTACTTGCCAGCCATCTTAAATATACACTAGTGATCCTGATCTGTTTCCAGAGTAAATACACGCTGCAGGAGATGAGGGGAGTACCCTGTGGCATTCTGTCAGATTATAATAATACAGCTCTCAAACAGAACCACAAAGACAAACAAAACCAGCATAAGCAACAAATGCATGCATACAGGAGGCTTTATCAAAGATGAACAGGGGAAAACATGTTATGTCTTCATCTCACCTGCTTTTACCTGTTAAGATCAGTTGAAAATGCTCTCAGAATTTCACAAGCGCATTCTGTTCGCAGACGTTTTCCTCAAAGCAACTTCAGAGTATACATATTTATTTTAAAACGTATCTAAAAACATTTAGATAATGTACAAAAAAACATCAAAACTTCAAATACATTATATGATATATGTGCCCTAATCCGAGACCAAGACCAAGTCTTTGAGGGATTGCGACAAGACTAACGCCGGCTTCACACTGCACGCGTAAGCAGGGCGTAGGCAGCGGCGAAGCAGCGCATGTGTAAAGCAGTAGCAGCGCGCACACTTTTTGCTTTCACACAGGCAGCGTTTGTCGCGCGCAGTTGTCATGCGCAGTTGTGTACATACAGAGTACTCTATAATGGATAAGTTTGCATTTCTCTTTAATGTATTTGAAATGGAAATAAAGCAAAGATTTATCATGAAGCTACTTTTATTTTAAAAAATCGTTTCACTTGTTTCTGATGTTTCTTATTTCGTTTAGTGCGAGTTTTTGATAGAAGAAAGGCCATCGCACTATATGTCCATGAAAAGCACACTGCTAAAAAGAGAAACTTCAGGAAATTGTCTTGAAATATTGGATAGGCATCAAATTTACATGCATTACCCATCATAAACCTATTAAAGATCATTCATAAATGACTGTAATAACTAAGAGGAAACTTCTTAATGATATATTGTAGGCTAAATGAGCAAATTATCTAAAAACGTTTTTTAAAAATGACAAAATAACGCACATCATAGTCTATCTACATGTCTATACTGTATGTGTGCTATATTAATGTGTGTACATTCTATTTACCTATCCATATTTAGTTGTTCGTTCGTGAGACAACGAAAGATTGTCAAAAACACTTTAAAATGACTGACCATCAGCACCAAGATCCGCTCACGCTCACCAACTTCCTCCCATGCCTTTTCATTCACTTGCAAGTCTTTATTAAGCAAATTGTGTGGATCATAGAGAACTGTGTGCTTCTCAACCTCCACGATGAGACGAGTGTCGTCCATTGCTGTCTTTCCAGGTGCACTCTGAAGAACACCTGTGACACCACATGCTTTTGTTTATTGTTTCTGTTTTTATGCCAGCATATAGTTATAATATATAATTTAATTCATATTTAATTTAAGCTAAACTGGCATACATTATTTAAAATTAGTTTTGTAGTTCAGGCAAAAACTTAAGGCAGTGACTTCGGTTTTTGTTTAGAACTTTTTTTCCCCCCACAGCGCCGGATGTCATATGGTGACTGAGAAACACACGGAACACTTCACTAAATTATTTAATGGTTAAATTTGTTATTTTTCATGTTAACCAGGTTAATTTAGATCAGAACAATGTACTGTGGCTTTAATTCATCGTGAGCAGTGCGTCAAAAACAGACCCGGCGCCGAAACGATCGCGGCACTGACGCTTCTGCTCTGCTCCTGCTACACGCTGCTGCGCTGCCTCTGCTGTCGGTGTGAATGCACTCATCTGTTAACATGAGCGGCGAAAAAAATATGCGCTGCTTACGCGTGCAGTGTGAAGCCGGCGTAAGGCCACGGCAGGAAAAGACCAAGTCAAAACTAAGACCAGTCCAGCACTCCTCAAACTCATAAAGATCCACCTTACCACCTGATAAATTATTTATTTTTAATCAATAAATATAATTATAATAAGACACTAGAGCCGTTGCCAATAAAATTAAATCATTAACAACAAAATTCATCTTTGCACTGCAGAGATGGTACAGAAGATCTGAACTGGTAAATTACAAATGCACAATGTTGAGAATAATATTTTAAAAAACTATTTCTAAATGTTTGTATGAAAGCAATATCATGTTTGCAGTCAGATGAAATTGATGAAAATATAGCTATACTCCTGTGATATTGCTTAATTGCACTATATCATATATATTTATAAAAATTATATCATATATGCCCCTTTTAAATCTGAGACGAGACCGAGTACAAATGTGGTCGAGACCGAGACAAGACAAAAACCTTAAAAAATGGTCTTAAGACCGGTCTTGTGTACTACAACACTATGGGGACATTTTGTCCCCATAACTCAGGGTTTACCTGAACCACAAACACAGTAGACTTCACATTATAATGCATTTTATTTGTTGATTGCATGCTAATGGCAAGTCTACTCATTTATGGACAAAAGAAATAGAAAGCTAATGGTCCTCCTCGTCAACCCCCAGTCACAAAAATGTAATCACAAATTCAGAACACCAGTTCTTTCCCTTAAGCGATGCAGGTAAAGCTCTTAAGCATGATCTAAAGTCTTGTATGCGTTTAAGTGTTGATATGACTCCAAGCAAGGCATGTCTCAAGAAGCACTCTAGTGATCACCTCTACAAGACACCGCACTCTCCCGTTCCTCTGAGGACTGCACAAAGGAACAAAGCTTCTACCGTCCCAGTTTCCGGCAGCCATGCCTGGGGCCAGCTCTGTCAGACTGCTTTTACAGACATCTCTTGGGCCAACCACACTACAATGTTTCTGTTGTATGAAATTCATTGAGATTCTAAGACCAAAGCAAGAAAGTGGATTTAATCCAGAATTATCAAGATGCCCTAAATGTTCAAATGGATTTGGAATCTGGGTGTCTCTGCAACTGCACTGCAGTTAGACTTATAGGGATACAACAATATAATCAGACATATTTTTTCAGTGTGTTCAGTTAAGAAAGTCTGAGACCACAATGAAACTTGGGGATTCAAAATTAAATTTAAAACTGGAAATAATTTATTTAGGATTTTTAAGCATTTTTGTATTTCTTAACACTTAGGGGTCAGCAGTTTTGTCTTGAGACAGAGTTTCAACTTTGTTTCAAGACTGGTCAAGACCACAACTCCGGGATGTTACTAAATTGCCAGGGCATTGTCTGATTTATTTATTAAGATTATTAATGTGACTGGATATAAAACTTACTGCTTCAGAAGCAATCAATTTATTTCTAAGTGACTCATTTAGCTTTTTTTCTTATCAATGCAAAAGAGACTCAAACTACTCCGAAGTGTTCATTCGAAACTGTTAAGTCTCTACTTTTACTTTTGTACACTCACAATAGAAACTAAATGTTGTGCTTTTTTGCAAAATAAAGCAAGCAATCATGATGCTTTCATGATCTGCCGTGTCTCTCATTGAAGTCCATTCTGATACTCTTCAGAAAAATGAACTGTAACTTAGCGAATCGTCACAAACATGGGACATATGTTTAACGAAACAACAAATGTAAATCAAATCTAAAACAAATATTCTCTGTTCATGCAGTCTGTTTGAAAATAAAAAGATGTAATTTGTGAGCCTCCTTGAATGCTTCATTCGAACTATTATGTAAATAACAATTTTATAATGAAAATGGATAAGAAAAGTCTGACTAGTGACCTCAGACTTTTTAACTCTAATGTTTAACAAAAAAAAAGTAATATCAGTGCAACCAGAGACGTTGGTACATAAAATGAAGTACATTTAAATAATAAAGAAAAGTAGACTACTTCAGCTCGAAACACAAAATGCAATATAGAGGTTCAAATAAGCACTTCAGCAAATGTGGTCATTACTTGAAAGTAGACTGTGCTATTGGGAAGATGTATTAGAAGGACTTTTGTACTTGCATTTGTTTCCCTGCGCTGGAGCTGAGACAATGGTCTGTGAACGATAATGTGAACACTCAGCAGAGACAGACCTACAGGAGAGAACAAAGCAATGCCATTCATTTTAAATTCCAGATCAGCACACCCCATCTGGGGAACATGGAATAACCTTGTGATGGGTCATTGATCTTTGGAGCTGAAAACAGAACGAGAGGCATTTCAAATCTACAGGTTTTTCTTTTGCAGGAATTATTTTCTGAATGAATGAAATCAACAGCATAACTGCAACCATCAATCAAATGGGGACCGCAATCTGCTTTGAATGACAACCTTTTTGCGTAATTAGGAGATACAGAGCTCTTGAGAAAAGGTTTTTTCTCCCTTTCTTCTCTTCAGTCACTCTCACACACACTTGAACACCCCAGTGTGCTCATACACCGCTGTGACTCCCCTCAATTTCAAGCGCATCTGCATGAATGCATGAGCTTTGAAATCACACCCCAAATGCTTCTCCCATTTCTCCCATATGCCAGAGCAATATATTCAAGAAACATATTTCACAGGCCTCATCAAATTCTCTGACGACTGAGCCAAGGGACATAACAATGTAAATCTGCTTGAGTGACGGTTTAGGCATGCTAAAATACTCAGAGGCTGATGAAGCATGTGATTCTTTTCAAAAAGCTTGAGGATACATGGATTTTTTTCAATTCTTCATATTATGTAGCCTCAGGATATATCATTGTTAATGGGACCAATAGACGCATGTATTGAGCCTGAATTTTTTTAAGGATATAATATCTCTATTGTTTCTCTATGGACAGTAGCAAGACTGAATGGAGTGAAAATTAAAGTAGTTTTGCTCCTGTGTTGAAACTGAAAAGTTTCAGAAGAGATTGCATATGGGTCAATGACATCAAGTGTCCATGATAAAGACCACATGCCAACTATTAATGTTGAGAATATTTTTTTTTTTTAAATATATATATTTATTACACCTCAATAGCAACAAGAGTGATTTGGAATAGAACAAGTACCTAATAATTAAAATGATTTTGATGAAAGTTCATAGTTAAAGACAACTAAAATACAGTAACACATCATGCTTGTATTGTTCAATTTTCGTGCTACCAAACAACTTTTTGCATTTGTACACTTGTAAACTGAACTTTAATGGCATTTGTACATTTTAAAGAAGTGTATGATCACATGACTAAATCATGAAAGTTTAATAATATTTGTAAGCATTTGATCTGTTAATCATTAAGACATGTTTAATAAGTTCATTAGTAAATGTTAACAAACACATTATCTCACATTTCTAGCTATGTGAATATATTAACCAATGATCTGTTAAGCACTATATAACATTTGTTAATGATTTATTCATTAAAAGTTATTATAAAATGTTACCAATAAAGATGCATTTTAATTCAGAAAAGAAAAACATGCTTATCATAGAAGACAAGTGTAATATAATTTACCCATATCTCGCCTAGACCTAATAGTGCTAAAGGCTCAGCAGCTCACTTCTTGGAAGCATATACGTGTTGGGGTCTTCAAATAAAATGGCAGCGAGCCATTATGACAGGCCAAGCAGGTCAGAGATCCGAAATGTCTGCTTAGTGACACGGGGAGACCTGAGCTGCTCGGCCAACCACCCCGACCAGCAAACACCATCTGCCTCTCATCCCATCACCCACTCACCATCACGACTCACTCCCCTCTCTTCATCTCTCAGTGTCCCTCTCAAGGGAGAGATATAAACTGTCCAGCTTTTTCCACCTCACAGGACCCCACTGACCTGTGACTGCCATGTCAAACCAGCTGCTGCAGTAACATCAAGGCAGAAGTCTGCTGGACCCCAGGACAATGACGGGACGGCCCAATGTATATAAATCCATGATGTGCATCAGCTGCTTCAGTGAAGATCAGTCAAGTAAAAGAGCAGGGTAAATGGATCCAGTGCACAGGTGAGTAGCATCTCCAGCTGCTCTCTGCATCATGCAGTTTCTTGTGTCATTTAGCAAGCTTAGCTTTATCTAAAGAGACAAAAGGTGCGGTCACATTTACCGTTGTTCAGCGAATATTCACAGGCAAAATCCAGTGATTCCAATAGGAATACATGTAATTAGGAGAGGATGAAAGATTTCCCCATTGATCATTTGCATTAGGTTAAATTTGTTCACGTAAAGTTTGCATTTTGCTATAAAAAGTTGCTTCAAATTGTGAATATAGTCACAGATTACATCATATTTCCTGCTAGACACCTGACTGACACACTTGCAGGCAACATCACACAAACAGCACAAATTATGTGTTATTATCATAAATCTACTTAGATCATACCAGACAATTATCATGTCATTTTATTTTCTCAGTTCACCAGAACTTGGATAGCAGCTCTATGGTCGCATTGTGGGCTTTTGATTAAATTTTTGTTGTTGTGCTAGTCCCATTTCGTTGCCATCGTGGGTGCCAGCTGAGAGGTGTTTGGCGAGAACACTTTTGCTTTCCAGTTGCACAATGTGCATTACAGGTGGCAGATGGATATGACAAATGAGCTCTCTGGCACGAGAGAGAGAGAGTGTGTGGGTGAAAGCGTGTGTGTTCAAGTGAAATAAAAATATAGAAAAAGTGAGTTTACTTTCAAAACACATTATTATGTATGCATGTATGTACACACACATACACGCTCAAATAACAGCATGCAGCTTTCACAATATGTGAGTGACTCTCCTGAAACCTGTCAAGTCATGGGCCATATTTTACCTCCAAAGCAAAATGAATAAAAAATATATATATTTTATTATAAAAAGTTAGGATCATATTTGGTGTTAGGGATGGGATGATTACCGGTTTCATGATAAACCATAATAAAATGTACTGACGGATATTATTGTTTAAAATGTCTAATTTTAAACAAAATCTTGATTATATTGATAATCGTGATAATTTTGCTCACTATAATCCTGATATAAACCTATTTTCATTAAACGTACCCCCACACCATACTCAAACCCAATCCCTAAACAAAGTTGTGAATTTCTTGTGATGCCTCTAATTTATGCTGATTTACATTTTTTTACACTGTATTATTTACTATAATACAAATAAAGCTATAATGCATTGCATTGGGAACACAAACTACCTTTAATAAACATGGAAATTACACAAAAACCCATATGTGAACAGTCCACATGAATGATGATAACCATATTTTTGTAAACTACTGAGTTTATATCACACAATTCTGAGGGGGGGGGGGGGGGGAAGTTTATTTTATTTTATTTATTCTGTGGTAGAAACTACATTTCCATAGAAATTTGCTTAATTATTATACAACAACAAAGTTACAATAAAAAGAAAAGTTTTTAGTTTTAGCTATTTTAGGGGGATATCTGTGTGTGCAGGTGACTATTACTGTGCATAATTATTAGGCAACTTAACAAAAAACAAATTTATACCCATTTCAATTATTTATTTTTACCAGTGAAACCAATATAACATCTCAACATTCACAAATATACATTTCTGACATTCAAAAACCAAACAAAAACAAATCAGTGACCAATATAGCCACCTTTCTTTGCAAGGACACTCAAAAGCCAGCCATCCATGGATTCTGTCAGTGTTTTGATCTGTTCACCATCAACATTGCGTGCAGCAGCAACCACAGCCTCCCAGACACTGTTCAGAGAGGTGTACTGTTTTCCCTCCTTGTAAATCGCACATTTGATGATGGACCACAGGTTCTCAATGGGGTTCAGATCAGGTGAACAAGGAGGCCATATCATTAGATTTTCTTCTTTTATACCCTTTCTTGCCAGCCACGCTATGGAGTACTTGGACGCGTGTGATGGAGCATTGTCCTGCATGAAAATCATGTTTTTCTTGAACGATGCAGACTTCTTCCTGTACCACTGCTTGAAGAAGGTGTCTTCCAGAAACTGGCAGTAGGACTGGGAGTTGAGCTTGACTCCATCCTCAACCCGAAAAGGCCCCACAAGCTCATCTTTGATGATACCAGCCCAAACCAGTACTCCACCTCCACCTTGCTGGTGTCTGAGTCGGACTGGAGCTCTCTGCCCTTTACCAATCCAGCCACGGGCCCATCCATCTGGCCCATCAAGACTCACTCTCATTTCATCAGTCCATAAAACCTTAGAAAAATCAGTCTTGAGATATTTCTTGGACAAGTCTTGACGTTTCAGCTTGTGTGTCTTGTTCAGTGGTGGTCGACTTTCTGCCTTTCTTACCTTGGCCATGTCTCTGAGTATTGCACACCTTGTGCTTTTGGGCACTCCAGTGATGTTGCAGCTCTGAAATATGGCCAAACTGGTGGCAAGTGGCATCTTGGCAGCTGCATGCTTGACTTTTCTCAGTTCACGGGCAGTTATTTTGCGCCTTGGTTTTTCCACACGACCCTGTTGACTATTTTGAATGAAACGCTTGATTGTTCGATGATGACTGCTGCATCCCTCTGCAATATATCTCACTATTTTTGACTTTTCTGAGCCTGTCAAGTCCTTCTTTTGACCCATTTTGCCAAAGGAAAGGAAGTTGCCTAATAATTATGCACACCTGATATAGGGTGTTGATGTCATTAGACCACACCCCTTCTCATTACAGAGATGCACATCACCTAATATGCTTAATTGGTAGTAGGCTTTCCAGCCTATACAGCTTGGAGTAAGACAACATGCATAACGAGGATGATGTGGTCAAAATACTCATTTGCCTAATAGTTCTGCACTCCCTGTAGTATGTTAAATGTATTTTTTTTTCTTTTCTTTTGATTTGGGGGTGAAATATAACTATGCCATATGCCAAAAAGGCCAAGGAAAGTGTGTTTTTCTCTGCGGCCATGTTTGCAATGCAAAATCACAATTCAATATATTCAACACAATTAAACATATATCAAATCATACAAAATCTTGTTTCATATGCTCAAATAGCATTAAAAAAGCAAAAATTTCAAGTTAGCTAGACCAACCAATGCTCATGTGCAGTATTAAACACAAGTCTCAGTGACGAGAGTCAGTGACGCAACGAGCTTATCAATCAGCGATTGTCTCTTTTACTTAGAAGGCGGAACATATTCCGTGCTGCAGTTTCTCCCATTCATAAGTTATAGGAGTAAACCATCTTTTTTTATATCTATAGTCTTTGTCTAAGCCCTGTCTAAGAAATCAGGCCATAGTGCCATAGTGACACAAATGCCTTCATAAGATGTTTGACAGAAACCCAGTTTCATGCTGGCTTCTGGTTTTACACAAGAACAGCAATATAAATTACCATAAAAATAGAAATATTTCATTCAGCATTGTACTTTTTAGACCATTCTGACATTCAAACTTCAGCACAGGCAGGACTGCAAAAGCCTAGTTCACACTGCCCGATTCTAGGCCCGATTTTGACTTGCCGTCAGGTTTTGCAAAATCGCTGACAAATGTCAGAGATCATAGGCAAATCGGTGCTAGTGCACATGAGTAACAATCACACAGTGTGAATGATCAAAGACATGATCAGACAGAATCGCCGACGAGTCACAGATGCCCGTGAGATATTTGGCATGCTGAATATCTGGACCTGTCTGCGATTCAAACTGCTGCTGTGTGAAATGAGTTCTGACTGAAAATGACATCGGCGATGACCAACAGCCAATGAGAGAGCAAGATACAGGGCAGCGCAGGTTCAGAGAGGAGTTATAGACAGAATGTCAGTATTTTAGATATGTTTACAATTCTATCATACAGAAAAAAGCCCAAACATTTGCACGTCCAGCCGCAGCAGCAGAACATTGCAAAATTATTTATTTACCTCAAACTCTTGGTCTGGAAATTCTCCATTAACAGGGCTCAATCCGAGGGGCGGGATAAACGGTTGTCTTTCAAACTCCCTCCGCACACAACTGGATAGAGCTACAAACAACCAGAGCAACAAAGGTGAAGTGGAGCTAGTTGATAGATGATAGAAAACTCCGAACACATCTTCCCTTTTTAAGAATGACTTCAGTCCCATTCTTTTCTCAGAGAAAAGCTCAACTCCAAGCTGATTCGAAAGACCCTTGATCGCCAGCTTCTGTGTTTACTAGTAGCATGCAAGCGCAACTCTCCTGTCATTAGGTTAAGCCCCGCCCACCGACTTTAAACACAATGTGACTGACCTGACCAGAGTTTGGTTTTTACAGCTCAGAATGTATTGAGAGTTGCTAGACGAATATCGCGGCAGATTGGATTTGCTGCTGCTGGGGTGAGTCGAGATTTCTAGGCTAGAGAGTCAGGCTAGTCATTTCTAACCTGTTAAGATGGGTGGTCAGATTCTTTTGCACTTTTGTGGCATGTCCTAAATGTTCGCAGGACATAACATTGCATATGTAACAGTTGGTTACACTGTATTTATGTTTTCTACTATGTCTTTTCTATTATGTCTTTCTACTTTAAAATTTCATATTTTATTCAATGTTACCTGCCATTTCATTGTAATTATTTGTGACATTTACCAGGAATTTCAGATTTTTTTTTTTAAATGTTTAAATCCTACACCCATTTTTGTTCATTGATGTGATGTGTTATAAAAAATATGGCCCTGATCAATTTTTTTTGCTCATATGTGACCCTTTTTGCTCATATGCGATCTGTTTTTGTCATGACAGTGTGAATAGCACAAACCACTTTCACATGTGGTCCTAAATCCGATACAGGTCAAATGGTTTGCAATGCACATCCACACTTTTTTCACATCCTCATCTTAGTTTTTTTTTTTTTTTAATACTACCTGCGCATAAATCCACTGGCTTCCATGGAAGTTCACACAATAAATAAATGCATAATCACTTACATTATTGTTCACTGTGTGTTTACTTCTGTATGACATTCTCTAAAGTTCTTCTGAGCATGCAGTCAGCTCAGGGCCATGACGTGTTCACACTGGAATCTGATATTGGCCACATTTAAAAAAAGTATCTGAGCAATAAATTGGAATTGAGTATGTTGTGTTTTCATATTTTATGGGGACTTTCCATAGACATGATGATTTTTTGACTGTATAAACTGTATTCCATCCCCTAAACCCAACCCTGGTTTTAGCATGCACCTTACAAGTGCAACCTAGACACATCAAGTGATGTAACCTGGGGTCATCGGGTGTTTCGGGTCTTGCAACATTATACACCATTGACCCAGCCAGGGATCAGTCCCGATCCCTTTGTCTAAAGCTTTTGTCTAGGTAGCTTGTATGATCCATGGATCACCCCTTTTGATCCACAGCCATCCAGATGCCTTCTCAGCGGCATCCGTGATGTTCCTGATGGCATCCCCTGATTCTCAGGAGCTTGAGGGCACTGGCCAGTAAACCCTCTGCAGCAGGTCTTCCACCCCCTACTATGGCATTCTATTACCACCTCCTTGTACTTGGCCCTCTTTCGTTCAAATGCCTCTTCCATTTGGGTTTCCCAGGGCACAGTCAATTACAGTAGGACCACCTGCCTTGATGATTCTGAAAGGAGGACCATATCAGGCCTAAGCATTGTTGTAACAATGGTTTCTCGAAATTAGATCTGCCTTCCCAGGTCAACATTTAGCTGCCAGTCCCAGGCAGTTAGATGTATGCTAAACATACCCTTCACAGAATACTTTCTGCTTTTGTACATCTTCAAAAAAAAAAAAAAAAAAAAAAAAAAAAAAATTGTCTAAACAATTCTATATGATTTATAAGTGGTTTTCCTCATGGGGGACAAAATGTTCATGCACGGACAAGGATATAGGATATTTCCATCTTTGTGGAGACATTTTGTCCTTATAACGTAGGTTTACCAGGACTACACACACACATACGGAAAAACTAAACCTAAAAATAACAACTTTGCAACATATAATCTGTCATCAGAATTTTCAGGCGCTACAAGGCCTGGAATGAGATAAACACTTCATATCAGTCTTGAGACTATACAAACCTAATGCATTAAGTGTTTTTCTCAATGGCAAGATGTTTGTCTTTTTACAGCACAGCAAAAAGTCGATCTATTACCTTATCAAATAGCCTAAATTGTGCAGGGTTAGGGTTATCGTTTATCATTTTTCCCTCTCTGTACCGTATGGCACTCTTCACAGACAGACAGCATTACTGTCAGAAAGATTAATCATGGATTTACAAGACAGTCTGTCTATTAACCCAGCGCAAAGAGAGCTAACACTACTCTGACATTGCCTTCAGTGAGACAGAGATGTGTAGTGCATAAATGAATGATTTTTCAAAGCTGTGAATGCATTACACAAAGTCAAAGGCTAAGTGTTTACCAAATGTGCTAAGTAACAGATCGTATTCACACATTTGCCAGTAATTCAACTTAATTGTTCATATCATCTATTAGAGTTGCATTTAACATCACTGGCAGCATATTACAAATAATTCAATTATGTCAGAAAAACTTCTGATGAACTTGAAGGTCACAAACTAAAGAGACCAAGCAGTTCATTAGGAAGCATTACATGCTCACATTTCCCAGTTGTTAAATCTCCCATTGTAATGTTTTAATCTTTTCATCCAGTTAAATCCCCTCATTATAACTTTCATCATTCATCTTATCAAATCTGATACAGCAGAGCAAACTAACAAGACCTTTAAGGCATCGCAAAAGCATCTATTATATAAGGGAACAGTCTATTGCAATATCTAAATGGTATCTAAAGGGAGGGGGGCAACATTTTATTTTCAATGAATAAGCAAAAACTAGACTTCTTATCTTATCTAAAATAATGTAAATTCAGTACTTTGTGTTATATATTTTATAAACTCACAGTCATTTGTGTTTTCAGATCACACAGATGTAAAGCAGTTTGAATCTCTCAGGAAGTCAGGATCAGGATGTGATCTCAACAGGGCGTGAAGATTGTCTATACGCAAAAACATACAACCATGTCAATTTGCATTTTCTGAGACACTTTCCAAATTGACTGAGAAAAATTCTGTAGAGGGAATTTTAAGCAGAGAATGCCAAGTCTCTCTGCACATCACTGTCAGGATGGGAAAGAAAGGCTATGAACTAAGCACTGGTTCCATGTACTTGAGCAATGAATTTCTATAACTTTAACATGGCCATTCTTGTCGTTTATGATTATTGGATTCCATGTAGAGCAATATCTACTTAATGAAATACTGAACAACTGCAAAAGTGCAATTTACAATCCTAATTAGATATTCCATCACAGTCGGAATCCTGTACCGTTCAAAAATGTGGAGTCAGTAAAAATTTTTTAAATAAAGAAATTAATACTTGTATACAGCATAGAGGAATTAAATTTATCAAAAGTGACAGTAAAGACTCAACTCAACTGTGTTCTGTGTTCAATCAATCCACGAATCAATCAATAAACAAATTATGCTTTTAATCAGCCACTATGTCTATATCTTTCTTGCACAAAACAACCTCTTGAACAACAACCTAGTTTCAGAAAGTCTGGTTTCAAAAGCAGACACTCACCTGAGACTGCCCTGCTCTCGGTTATCGAGGCTCTGAGACTAGCAAGAGCAGCTTCCAAATCCTCAGTATATTCATCTTGCTGGATCTGTCTGTTGCTTTTGACACAGTTAACCACCATTCAAACCTCAAGACAGAGGGCATCTCAGGAACCACACACCAATGGTTCAAGGCTTACCTCTCAGGTAGGTCCTTCATCATTACGGTCTGTCATTCAGAAACTTGTTTTTTTCTTTTCAATCACTGCTATGCTGATGACACAACTGTACCTCACATTCCAACCAGTCTATCCAACGGTAGTGGCACGCATCTCAGCCTGGCTTGCTGGATCAAGAACCACCATCTTTCACTAAACCTTGCGGAGACAGAGCTACTTGAGGTGCTGCAGTCCTGCAGATTTGCTTTCTACAACATTAAGAGGATCAGAGCCCTTCCTATCGGATCATGATAGCCAACTCCTTGTCCAAGCTTGTTCTATCCAGACTGGACTATTGTAATGATATTGCAGGCCTTCAAGCATACACTATCAAACCTTTGCAACTGATCCAGGATGCTGAAGCAAGAGTGATCTAAAGAACAAGCTAAAGAGAGCGCACGTCACATCTCACCTCTAAAAATTGCACTGGTTGCCAATTTCCGCTCGCATCAAATTCATGTCTACAGTACAACCACCATCTCTACACCTCTATACCTAAACTCATTACTTCATACCTACGTGCCATCCAGAAGCTTGTGTTTTGCAAGTGAACGGCTCCTTTTAATGCCATCTCAAAAAGGCACAAAATCACTTTCACAGGTCTTTACCTGGACAACCCGAGCTACTGAGTCTTTAACCATTTTCATTTTCATTTCATTTTTTCACTTTTCATTTTTCAGCAACACTTGTTTTTGATTGCTTCTATTGCTCTCCCAATTTCTAAGTCTCTTTGAATAAAAGCATCTGCTAAATGATTAAATGTATGAATATTACAAAATTATATACAATTTATTTAAAATAATTAGAATGTTCAAGTATAATAATAATAATTATGGTAACAAAAAATTGCAATTATTTAAATTCAACATAATAGATTAGGTATCATGAACTAGCATTTAGCAGAACTTTTATTTATACGCTTTGTTAATGTTAATCCATAGATATACCCTACTATTTTTAATTTTCAATTCATGTTTGTTCATAAGCAATTTACCTATGTTACTTCAATAACTTTTAAAATGTTACAGTAAATTAAAATGAACCTAGATTAATGAATGTTATAAAAGTATTGTTAAATGCATTAAACCAATGTTAGGAAATTTTACAGAGAAAAAAAGAAAAGTTAGTGTAAAGTGTTACTCTATGTATCCATGTCTGTATGCAAATACATTACTATCAGAAATGGGAAAGGTAGAGGACAGGCCATTTTCCTGGAATGCACTCTTAATTTAAACCATAAGCAATCCATGAACCCCTCGTGCCAGCAGGCACAAACAGGGCTGACCATGTTGATAATGAAGCAGCTTGTGTTGTCCTGGACCATCTGGAGCACATGAGGCAAACTGTGGCGTGGCTGCCCAGTGCAATTAACTGCGCCTTCCTCTTGGATACTGTTTTCCTCCTATTGCTGCCATGGGAGACAGACTGCATCCTGGGTAAAGTCCATCCCATTGTCACGACTAAATTTTAATTTCTGCTCACAGACATAACACCGCAGACGGCTGTCTCATAGCCATGGGCAGGGCACTAGGTTTAGGATATTTTCTTGCTGCAACTGTGGCAATAATAAATACACAGATTACCTGGAAAGTATACGTTCTGATGACTTTTTTGGAAAGGGAAGAGAAAAAGATAACTTTTCATTAACTTCAATCTGAAAAACTAGGCATGAAGATTTGAGGCGTACCAGTCATGCACACAAGTGGGCTAAAATGACATATGACGGTGTCAATAAAACATATGACTATATTATTGAATTTAATGATGCGTTAATTTATGCAAATGGTAATAGGCTGGATTTCACGGTGTGAATGATTGGGAGCACAAGATGTGTACTTGGTTTGTTGATCATTAACTCTGAGTAAGACACACAGATTTCAATTCAAAGATCCACACAAACCCCCAGGCTTCTAATAAGCTCTTATCAGCCAGGAATTGAATCAATTTCTATTATATCTGATATGTACATCATGCATGCTAATAAGACATCAAACATCATGTCCTTGATTATAACATCAAGGCAGCTCCTATCATGTTAACTGAAGTAAATGCGATGTATCTTGTTAACCTCACACATAACATGCCCATAGACCCAGTCAAACGTTCAGATGATCTATTGGACATAACATTATTACCTAAAACTGTGTTGGTGCCAAAACAGTCCTCACCCGTCAAGGCATGGACTGCACTAGACCCCTGAAGGTGTGATGTGGTATCTGGCACCAAGATGTTAGCAGCAGATCCTTTAAGTACTGTAAGCTGGGGTCTCCATGGATTTGACTTGTTTGTTCAGCACATCCCACAGATGCTCGATTGAGATCTAGGGGATTTGGAGGCCAAGTCAACACCTCAAACTCGTGTTCCTTAAACCATTCTTGAACCATTTTTGCTTTGTGGCAGGGCACATTATCCTGCTGAAAGAGGCCACAGCCACAAGGGAATACCATTTCCATGAAAGAGTGTACGTGGTCTGCAAACAATGCTTAGTTGGTGGTACGTGTCAAAGAAACATCCACATGGATGGTAGGACCTAAAACTTCCCAACAGAACATTGCCCAAAGAATCAGACTGCTTCTGCCGGCTTGGCTTCTTCCCATAGTGCATCCTGGTGCCATGTGTTCCTCAGGTAAGCAACACGTATGCACCCAGTCATCCACGTGATGTGAAAGAAAGCATGATTGAAACAACCAGGACACCTTCTATTTCTCCATGGTCCTGTTCTGGTCCACTGTTGGTGCTTTCAGTGGTGGACAGGGTCAGAATGAGCCTTCTGATTGGTCTGTGGCTATGCAGCCCAAATATACAACAAACTGCAATGCACTGTATATTCTGACACCTTTATATCAGAACCAGCATTGACTTTTAGAGCAATTTGAGCGACAGTAGCTCGTCTGTTTGATCAGCCCACATGGATCAATGAGCCTTGGCCACCCATGACTCTGTCACCGGAACACCGCTGTTCCTTCTTTGGACAACTTTTGATAGATACTGACCACAGTAGACTGAGAACATCCGACAAGAGCTGCGGTTTTGGAGATGTTCTGACCCAGTCATCTAACCATCATCAACTTTGAGGACAAAATGTTAACTTGCAGCCTAATATATCCCACCCACTAACAGGTGCCGTGATGAAGAGATAATCAGTGTTATCCACTTCACCTGCCATAATGCTATGCCTTATTGGTGTATATATAAACTGAACTGACTTAACACCAAAGACTCATCTTTGACAGAAAAAGTGCCTTTGCCACACCCCAGAGGATTCATTACCTAATTAAACTTCCTCTACTGTCTCATGTGGGACAAGGGCATTTTAGAATGCTAAATATATTTACATGGCACGGAAGCAAAGGCGTAGCCAAATAGCACAGTACTGTTGACTCGCCTGTAAATAGGATCGCTTCTCGACAAAACAAACATCGCTCAGATCTAGTTAACATTTGCTAAAGGTTGCAGCAGAACAATGCGATCTAGAGAGGAATATTTGGGTCTGTTTTGGGAAATAAATTCTAATCACGCTCTACCTGTCACGGTGCTAATATCAGATTATTGGTGTCATATGCAAATGATGAGATTTATAGAGCTGTGGTTCTTTTAAATTCTAAAAGGAAAATTATGTGTGAAATAGTGACATTGACCCATATTATAACAAAGGTTCCAAAATCTCAAAATGTCTGAACATCACTGCATTGAAAAAAAAGATTAAAAAAAAAAAAAAAACAAAAAAAAAACAACAACTTTATTTTAAGGTGACTTAGTTACATTGTACATACATGTGATATCAACTAACTATATGTACTTTCTATAGAGTTATGTTATGTGTAGGATTTGGTTCAGTAACTTGTAAATATACATAATTTACTTTTATTACTATAGTAAGTACATGTAATAATGTGTAACTATGTCAACTTAAAATAAAGTGGGTAACACTTTACAAAAAGATTCCATTAGTTAAGGTAAGTTAATGCAGTAACTAATATTAAATAACAATGAGCAATACATTCATTACCGTACTTATTAATCTTTGTTAACATTAATTATAAATACAACTGTTCATTATTAGTTGATGTTAGTTCAGGTTCATTAACTAATGTTTACAGATACATCTTTTGATTTGAATTAGTGAATGCTGAGATTAACATTAATTGGCATTAATGAATTCTTTAAAAAAACTGAATTGTTAGTTCATGTTAACTAATTTTGTTAATTAATGTTATAAAATATTAAAACTAGTTACAGTTTATTTTAAGGTGTCAGTGTAATAGGATTAGGTTTAGAATTTGTTGCATGCAATTATGCATAATTTATTACTATGGAAAGTACATGTATGTAACAAGGGCACTGTATAATAGTGTCATCATGAAACTTTTTCGGCCGTAATTAAGATGGTTCCATTGACACTCTAATGGACTTTAAAGAAAAATACATTCTATATATAAAATACTCAAGTGAATGCACCTAAATCAACATTCTCTTTGATATTCAAAATGAATGTAGCAAATTCTAAGCATTTCACCTCTCACCATGAATAAAGCTATAATTATACCCATAAATGAAACATTACTGACCAACATTTTGGTTCGTTTTAGCTAAAGAGCCTTGTCTGTTCTCACACTGACAGAACGCCCGCTTACTTTGCATCTCATTATGCATTTGAGCTGTTTCTCCGCATATCTTTCTCAATATGAATAGTCTGGCGGTCAAAGGGCAAATAGTCGGGTTCATGTAGAGTAAACCAAATGACGTCAATTTCGTTTATAAGTGTCAGGGCAATGAGCTGTCTGAGCACCTCTAATAATTTCTGAAGCACAAAAGGACAGTCTGCATTTTAATGTGGTTTTAAACTGTGTGGTGTGGACATGCTCTGGTTACTCTGATAGAACGTTTATGCAACATAATTTATCTTCATATCCTCATACAAAGACCAGGAAGCACATAAAAGCACAACATTTTAAGGCTTATGCTTTTTCCTTAATACACGGACCAGCAAACATTTAAGGTCAACAGCAAAAATAAATATGATGAATTAACTAATAACAGAAGCCATTTATTTTGATAGCTCAACAAAATAAATTATTAATGAACAATGTAGTGCTGCGTTTAACCTCACCGTAAGCAATAATATAGGTTTCAAAAGCAGGGTTAACACTTCTTAGAACTTTAAAGCAATTATTTTGTTCTAAGCAACCACCACAGTCATAGGAATAGTCATCATTTACTCACATTTATGATGCTTTTATCCTTCAAAAACTACCTCTTAAAAAGAATAAAATAATATATGTTATATAGTAAATACAGTTATTATATAGTCTTCTACTTGCATAATCCCACAACCAAATCACAGAATCAGTGTTGAACTTGAATTTGTAGAAATCAATTTGAATGAATGAGTCAGTTCTGTTTGTGAACCAGATCAACACTGAAAATGCCACGAAAAACGGATTCAATTAAAGACCCAGTTCTTGAGTTCAACTCACTGAATTATTTATCTGTTCACAGCGGTTCTTAAGTTCACAACTCCAGTGAATGACAGCTTAAAATGTCAAACTGTACCCTCACACAGATACTGATCTGAATTCAGAACACTTAGAGTGCAGGTTATATGATTTTTTTTGGGCTTGTTTAGTGTTTAACAGTTGTAGTCATTATAAACAGATGTTGTATGGAACAGGGCAGTGTGAAGATTCTTCAAAAATTCTTGTGTGTTCCAAGGAGAACAATATAAATGAGCTTAGAACAACATGAGGGTGAGTAAATGATGTCATTGGTGAACTAGCCCATAAATTGCTCTTTCGGCAAAAATGTGACATTTTGATGCATTGACGTGTTTTTTTGTTGTTGTTGTTGTTTTTTTAATCCTGAAACTAAAACAGTTTGATTGAGCAGTAAATCTATAGATGACTGTTTGCTTGAACTGGAAAAAAAACAACAAGCTAAATACTTTACACTTGGGTTTTGTGGCAGATTTATAGATGAGAAGATTGCAAGAGTGATCTGAATTTGAGAAAAGACTCTTTAGGCAACACCACTAGACATCACCCTCTCTCTCTCTGTTTCCTCCTCTGGTCCAGAGTCTTGTTAATCATTTTCTGGGCTGCCCTTTGCGGTTTCATACATTACATACTGCTATAAAATCTTTATGTCTCGAGAGGATCTACAACTCTCCTACCGATAAGACCTGAATACAAAAAGAACATCACAGCAGAAAATGCAGGGTATTCAAGGGATGCACAGATCATTCATGTTCGCGTATGCCCTATGAATGTTTTAAATGCAGATTAAATTACATATAAACAAACACATTTTGAAAGAAATTAACCATTTTTTCAGCAAAGACACATTAAGCTGATCGAAAGTGACAGTAAAGTAATTTATTAAAAATGTTTTTTCAAATAAATTCTGTTCTTTTGAACTTCCTATCAGCATGTTAGAAGGATTTCTGAAGAATCATGTGACACTGAAGACTGGAGTAATGGCTGCTGGAAATTCAGCTTTGCTGTCACAGGAATAAATTACAGTTTAATGTATTTTTTATCAAATTAATGCAGCCTGGGTGAGCAAACAGTACGAGACTTCTTTTAAAAAACCCAAACTTTTGAACAGCTTATCTATACACACACACTGTGCATATATGCACGTATGTATGTATATATATATATATATATATATATATATATATATATATATATATATATATATATATATATATGCACAGTACAGTACAGGCCAAAAAAAGTTCTGCTGGAAACAGTTCTGCTGCCTAAAATATTTGATGAATAAAAGGTTCAAAAGAACAGCATTTATGCAAAATAAAAACATATTCAAATAATATAAATCTCCTTTACTATAAATTTTTATCAATTTAACACATCCTTGCTGAATAAAATTATTGATTTATTTCAAAAAAAGAAAGAAAAAAATGACTGACCCCCAAACTACTGACCAGTAGTGTATATTGTTGTTACAAAAGATTTATATTTTTAAAACATTTGCTTCTTTTTTTATTCATCAAAGTGTATTCTTTTTTATTCATCAAACTACTGACCAGTAGTGTATATTGTTGTTACAAAATATTTATATTTTTAAAACATTTGCTTCTTTTTATATTATATTAGTATTATAAATGGACTGCATTTATATAGCACTTTATCCAAAGTGCTTTACATTTTGCCTCACATTCACCCATTCATACACCGACGGCGATGTCAGCCATGTAAGGCACCATCCAGCTCGTCGGGAGCAGCTGGGGTTAGGTGTCTTGCTCATGGACACTTCGACACTTGGTCAGGTGGAACCGGGGATTGAACCACCAACCTTCTGGTTTGTAGACAAACTACATGAACCACTGAGCCATTGCCGCCCGTTTAATGTATTTTACAGTTAATGTATTTTAATGTATTTATTATAAAAAAGTAACACAGGTTATGAAAAAATATTTAGCAGCAGAACTGTTTCCAACTTTGAAAATGAATCATCATCATAGAATGATTTCTGAAGGATCATGTGACAGTGAAGACTGGAGTAATGATCCTGAAAATTCAGCTTTGCTTGATGAGCAGAAGTAACTTTTTTCAAAAACATTACAAATACTAATGTGTTCAAACTTTTTTTTCACACATGGATCAGGCATAACATTATGACAGGTAAAGTGTATAACACTGATTGTCTTGTCATCATGACACCTTTTATGTGATATATTAGCCAGCAAGTAAACATTTTGTTCTCAAAATTGATGTGTTAGAACCAGTAAAAATGGCCAAGCGTATTTTAAAAGAGTTTGACAAGGGCCAAATTGTGATGGCTAGATAGTGTTCCCGGTCTGCAGTGGTCAGTATCTATCCAAAGTGGTCCAAAGTAGGAACAGTGGTGAACAGGTGACAGGGTCATGGGCGGCCAAGGCTCATTGATGCATGTGGGGAGCGAAGGCTGGCCCATGAGGTCCGATCAAACCGGCAAGCTACTGTAGCTCAAATTGCTCAAGAAGTTAATGCTGGGTCTAACATGACAGGTGTCAGAATACACAGTGCATCACAGTTTGTTGTGTATGGGGCTGCATAGCTGCAGACTAGTCAGGGTGCCCATGCAGACCCCTGTCCACAGCCTGTTTTTTTTCCCTCCAAATGCCAAAAGTGACTATAGCCCCATTTCCAACAAAATTACCCAGAACAATTTGTCCCAGGACACAGTTTTCCCTACGACCTGTTGCTGTCTGGATTTCCATCACAATCTAAAGTACCATAAAGATAAGTCCGGTGGCGTAGGACTGCACATCACATTCTAGAGCCCACTGGATTTTGTCCTTCATGAATAAACTTTATAAAGACTGAATTTCGTTAGTCCATCGGTCATATTTTTAAACTCCATTGTTGATTTGAATAGTAAACAACTCTTACTACATGCACCACTTTTAGATTGAAATAAAATGCTGCATGAGCTCAACCAATCAGCATGCTCAAGTCCCACCCCAGAAAGTTCCTGAACTTTGAAAAAGTCCTACCTCACAAGCAGGGCCATTTTGAGGGGAACATTTTTACCCGGAACTTCATTTAGACCCTGGTTCCTGCGGTTGAAACACTGAGTACCACCCTAAAGTCCAGAGTTCCTGGGGAAAGTTCCTGCAGTGGAAACGTGGCTTATATCTTAACTACCAGAAGAAAATAATACAAGTAATGTTTGGTCGAGGAAATCTAAAGTATTTTCAAAAACAGATAATTTACACAATGTTTATTTCAATACTGTTACAGCACTAGACAGGGTGCTGAAAGTGAGATGTTTTCTAAAGACTATAGGCTAAAAAGAATAAGGCCTGTTATTGAAGTCGAGCACTCAGCTCATGTCTTTTAGATTTGCCTGCTGATCAAGAAAAGGAACACTTTTAATTGTGTGGACATCACAGTAACAAAGCCCCCTCATGGTTCACGGCTCACTGTCTGCTCTTATTTATATGCTCTGCTCATTCAATCAGCCACAGGCTCCACTTGACAATATACTGTCTGTTTATCAAAACTGAACCAAAAAAATGAGACAAAACAAAAACACTTTTCTCAATTCATCATAATCATCACATTCAATTTCCTTTGTGTGACAGCCAAGGCCTAATCATAGTAGAAGGTGGTTAATTTAGCTGTAAAGAGAACAATTTAAATACAAATGGACCTCTGGTCCTTCTGTTGGGGACGAGGAATAAACAAAACGTCACTGTTGATTGTGCCGTTATGGGAAGGGATGACATACGGACATGTACGGACATCTCTCAACTCCGTCTCCAATGTTGAGCTAATGGAGGTCAAAAGGCCCGAGGACACCGGGGACGGCACAGACAAAGAAAAGCTGCAATAGAACAACCTGACGGCTCATCCATGAGAGGGTTGAAGGCATCAAGAAATTAGGACAATTACAGTTTAACTTCCCAATTACCAAACTTAATGCACCCTGGATGCAATTCTGATTTAACGCTTCATTTGGCTGCAGAATGCCAGCCCTTCATAATTTGATGAAACCTGACAGTCAATTTAGAAAGCATATTTTGGGAAATAGTTTGCTCTTCCACTGTCTCTTCATATGTATCTGAGTATAAACTGTCTAAAGGGAGGATTTAGATTCTGTGACATGACGAGGCAACATGCAACTATTGTTTTTGAAGGGGCAACAGCGGCAGTCCTGGATCACTTCATTCCTTAGGTAAGATATAACAAAAGAAAAAGAAAACACTTTTGGACTAAATAATAATAATGATAGTATATACATAAATATCTACTGTAAATAAAACTCAAATGCATTCACATCTTAAATTAAATATATTTTACTGCATTATCTAACAATGAGAAATATCAAAGCATTTCCGTTTAATTAAGTAAATACAAATTGTATTACTTCACATTAGTTCAAAGTTTATTAACCAATATTAATAGATACAACTTTTGATCTTAAAAACGTATTTGTAAATTTTGTACATGCTAAAAGCATCATTCAGTGTTAGTTAATGCTAAGCAATATTAACTAACATTAGCAAATGATACCTTTTTGTAAAGTCTCACCAAAATATTTGTAATATTTAAGATGTTTTATTATATATGTGTTTTGTATGTTGTATATTACAAATACATATTTAAAAATCTTACAAATAAAAGATTTTTATAAAAAAAATTGCAAATGTTTTTAATTCAATATGACTTAATATGTATTCAGTAATTCCACTCCAAGTCCATAAGGCATGGATGGCACTTGTGGATGACATGGACACGACACAACTCTGCACTAATGCCTATCTACTGAGCATATGCTCTGTCAATATGCTGTCTGGCTGACCACTTTGTCCTGTAATTGCTGCGATTACCAACATCGATCCCCCAAAATGTGATCTTGTCTGGTCATTATAAAATAAACAAAGTTCTCTGGAAAAACTAAAACAGGTCAATCAAACAAATGAAATTATGTAAAACTAGAAAACTGTCACATGCCTGTCCTGCCTTGAGTGCACATGTGGGTTTTGTTAGTGTGGCCATGTGCTTCTGTCTCTTTTTGATCCCTCCCCCCTTATCTCATTATTGGTTTCATTTGCCCCACCTGTGTTCCCTCGGTCCCTGCCTCATTTGTTCCCTTTTATAAGCTCCTTGCGTTTGTCAGTCTTTGTCAGATCGCTGTTATGTCTACGTCTCTCCGTTTGCCTGTGATTCCCCGCTTTGGTTTGAGATTTTGGTTTATGTCTTATGTGTTATGTTTTTTTACCCCCTCGTGGGTGTTTGTTTTGTATTTATGTTTTATTTTGTAGATAAATCTTCATTTATCTGCACTTGAGTCCTCGCACCATTTTCCTTTGTGTGAAACGTGACAAAAACTGTGCTGTCATGTATTAATACACACAAGGGGGCAGATAAACACTCAAAGGGACACTGTCCATCCTGTAGGTTTGTCAACACAGTGCATAACCACAGCACTGACAGTCCTTCAGTAAAGACGACTGAAGGCCAGACAGCAGAACTGTGATGGACAAGCTAATAGTCCAGTGAACATCATCAGTTATCATCCACTACACAACACGGTCAAACAAACTACTCTGTAAATCTCGTGCAATGTCTCATACACTCAATCAAATATATGTTACTATCAATGAGAGGTATTCCGACAAGAAGCTTTTAGAACACAAGACTCTCGTGAGCAGTTTTGTATTGTATTTTATTGTCATACTGTATGTATGTATGTATGTATCTTTGTATAATTTAAATACAGTTACACGAGTAGTTGAACGATCAAGTATGATGACAAAATAAAACGTGGCATGTTTCTAATTGGATTAAAAAGGAGAACTATAATGTATGGCGGAATAGCATCTCATACTCTTCTGAGAGTACTTCGGCTCGGCGCAGTAAAAAGTCCCGGCCGAAACATCTTCCCTCACATCTCCCTATTGACAGAAATGAGAGAGTGAGGGGGAGGTGATAGGAAAGATGTTTCGGCCGGGACTTTTTACTGCGCCGAGCCGAAGTACTCTCAGAAGTGCTAATCCGCCATACATTATAGTTCTCCATTTTAATCCGATTAGAAACGCGCCACGTTTTATTTTGTCACCATACGTGATCGTTCAACTACTCGTGTAACTGTATTTAAATAGGGGAAACGTGGAGGTGTTTGGTACTTCTAACTTGATCTCTGTTTGGTTCCATAGTGAATGAACTGGGCTTAGTGGGCTAAGCTAAATGCTATCAGATCATCACCGCGCGTCAGAGAGATTAAGTGCACACACTGAGACGAGAGAGGTATGTATCAACTCGTTTTAGTTAAGGGAATAACATAGTTTAATATGAAAAAGCGGTGAAGTAAGCCTTTAAGTTTGTGTTTTAAGGGTTAACGGAAATTTCCGTAAAATTACTGGATAATACTGGCAAAAAATTACCAGCACACTAACAAATTAAAACGGAAAATGTTCTGGTAATTTTCTGCCAGTACATTATCCAGTAATTTTACAGAAATTTCCATTTACTTTTAAAACACAAACTAATGCAATGCGTAATTCAAAATACATATATATAATCTAACTCATACCGGCAAACCTGTGTGTTTCATTTTCTTGTGTGCTTTTGTGTGTGTCATCTGAAGGTTTTAGATCTTGTCAACATCACTCTCACTGTTACTGGTAAGAAAAAACCCTTGACCCCCATTTAACATTCATACAGACAGTATTTGAGACATAAATGTAAGTTGCTGTTTGAACAGGACATTTCGAGACTCAAACCTATAAGTAAATGCGGTTGATCCCAAAAACAGTGTGAATGTAGCTTACTGCTAGTCTCTGCACATGCAATGAGGCAAGTGCCCTCACCTGTATTGATATGTGTAGATAGAGTGGACTGAGAGAGATATTCTGTTCATGCCTAATTTAACATAGTATTTGTTGGTATAGAGGTATTGGTAGAGAGAACCCATCAGGGAAGAGCCTACAGTACGAGCAGAGGCTTTTTCCAAAGTCAGATTAGCATTAAGAACATGAACAGCAGTCTTCACCGTGCTTCATGCTCATTAATAGATTAGCATCAGCCAAGCTGCAAATTGTTATTGCTGACTGTAATCAGAAAATGGGTCGCAAGAGTGCCAGGGGATAGTGGCAAAGACTGGCAGAGCATGGTAGTACAAATAAATAAGAGAGAAGGTGAATGATCGAGAGCTGCAGGGGTGAAGAAGAGAAGGATTGAAGTGTCATATGAGAGAGAATACAATAGGAAGGACTGCATATGTCATATTATGCATGTATGTATGACATTTTTATATTATGCTCGCCAAGGCTGAACTTATTTGATCACTTTTATAATTGTATTTATTCCCGAGGTGACACATTATTTAGCATCATTTCTCCAGTTCAGTGTCACCTGATCCTTCAGAATTAATATGCTGATTTGCTGCTCAAGAAATATTTATTATTATTATCAATGTAAAAAACAGTTTTTCAGGATCTTAGATATTATATAGAAAGTTCAAACTGCATTTATTTTAAAGGGAATCTTCTATAACATTATGTTTTTAGCATTCATTTTGGCCAAATGTGTCATGCTCCAAATAGAAATTAAACATCTAAATGCTGTTTTTCTCTGCTCGCTTCTCGGGTACTGGTGTGTCCCTTCAGCACAAGTTTTGTATTGTTTTAAAGCGCAGCATTCTAACGTTGTGAATATCCATTGCAAATTCTGATGGCAGGAGCCTAAACCAATGAAATGTGATTTTCAAATTCATGCTGATGTAAATAAAACAATCTAAAACAACGCTGACCGACACATACAAAATGCACAAAGCACAAAGATGCCTCGCAGACAGTGATATACACATACAGAATCACAGTATATCAAAATATCATACATTACAAAAGTGCTCCACACAGCTCCTGGGGGTTAATAAAGGCCTTCTAAAGCAAAGAGATGCATTTCTATTGTATATATTTATATAAATTCTTTAATATATTTTTGGACTTCAAATGATTCAAAGAAATCAATAGAACATGACTTTATGATTTTAAAATGTGCTCATTGTGACTCATTTTGTCAGCACGGGTCACATATGCTTAAAGTATTCTTATACGCTTTTAAGCTGAATTTTACTTATTAAATTGACAGCTCTACTTTTACATGATACATGAAGAGCTTTACTTGAGAACAGATTCTAAAATGCCTCTTTTTTTCATTCCATTTTAATTAACTTCTTACACTTTAACATTTTGCTAATTTGAATCAGCCTCCATTGACTGCTTGTCAATTTAAATGTTCTTATAAACAGCTAATTGGAAGAGCCCACGTGGAACTATCAGCGAGCGAATCTTACGCCGCCCACCTGTTAACCAGCACAAGTGATTTATGAATGTGTTTATACTTGTTTCTCTTAGAACTGGGATTCAACTATATTCTTTCTACAGCAACTTCTCCATTTTATTTAGCACTAATTAGTTATTAAGTCCAGCTGTTAGCCCACACAAACTCACACAGAGTTAGCACATGTAGTACTAATCCTCCAGAAACCAAGCCATTATAACATAAACCACATCCTGGGATGGTTCCGTACTATTCTTGCAGTTCAACAACTGGGCAAACCGCCAAAAATAAGTGGGTTCAAACAGAGAGCAGTGGAAAATGGGAGAGCATCCGCCACTGTGGGACTATTAAGGTTGCATTCTTATTCTACAATCAGTTTACCAAGTTATCAAGGTACTTGACCCTCATTTGTTACGGCAAGATTTATCACAACAGTTAGATAAAATTATAATTTTTTATTTATTTAAGGTTTAGATAGCCTATCACCCTACAATTCCCTGTAATAATCTATTTTCCGCAAGCGCGCAAACAAACACACGCAAGCACACTGTTTTTTCATGTTTTATGGCGACTTTCCATAGACATAAAGATTTTATACTGTACAAAATGTATATTCTATCCATCTACACCAATTCTACCCATCACAGAAAAAGTTCTGCATTTTTACATTTAAAAAAAAAAATCACTTAGTATGATTTATCCCAGAAGAACAAGAATTGTCTCCATATGTAGGGTTTACCAGGCCACACACACAATCTCTCTGTACCTGGTGTGTTGAGTAGGCGTGACATTCGGCAGGCGTAGGCTACGTGCTGTTCGCAGTGCTCAGCGCTGTTGGTTATAGCTGTGACCTGCTCCATAGAGGCACTGTAGTTTAGCTGCAACACCGTCCGTCTCTCCCGGCTGGAGCCAGTCACTGCCGTCTGTGCTGGGAGGTTATTCACCACAGTCGTCCACACCTTGTCCTCTGAAATGCGGATACAGTGATGGTCATAAAAAGGTGAACTGACATGAAAGATGAAAAGGCATTGCGAGATCTGGTCAG